>NC_135534.1:205318948-205326448 GCF_045843805.1 Urocitellus parryii
GCACTGTTCGTGGGTATGGAGGCTGAGGCTAGAGGCTCAGAGGCCCAAGTGACTGGCAGTGGAGGCTGGGTTTGAACGGAGGCTGACACTACAAACTGTAACTCCTGTGGAGAAAGAGAAGGGCCAGGCACAGAGCCCAGGGTGGTGGTCAGGCCAGGCCTCACCAGCGCCAGGCACGGGCACTGGGTACAGGTGTTCCACTGAAGGGTGGCCTGCGGAAGCCCCAGGCAGAGACCAGGACTGAGGTGAGGGCTGGTGGAGTCCCTATGGCCAGAAGCAGGTGGCCGCAAACCTTAGTCTCCCACTCCCAGACCACCACACCGACAGGGACAGCAAGGCCAAGGACCCTGCTCAGCACACGTCAGGAGCTCAGGACGGAAATGTTTTGCAGCAGCCATCTTGGTGAGCCTGTAATCCCTGAGACTCGGGAGGCTGAGGCAGGAGGATCTCAAATTCAAGGCCAGCCTGGACAACTTAGGGAGGCCCTGTCTCAAAATAAAAAGGACCAGGGTTGTGGCTCAGGGGTGAAGTGGCCCTGTGTTCAATCCCCAATACCACACAAGAAAAGAAAAAAGAATGTTTGGAGAACTAAAGAAGCAAGGTCTTTGTGCGGAGAGCCATTTTACCCAGGTCACCTGCCCGCAAGGGCAGGCGTCCTCTGTCCTGATGCTGGACCCTCTGTGCACTGCTGGGGGCACCCTGCAGGCCGTGCGCAAGCAGGGGTGAGGTTCTCCGGCTGCTCTGGAGCCCTGGAGAGGGGCCTCTCTCCCCACACACCTGGGTCCTGGGTCCCTGTGCCTCCCTACAGCCATCTAGTCAGACTTTGTGACACTGGCCCAGGCAGATGGGAAGCCCGGGGTGACATGCCAGGTGTGGGGTCAGCTGGGCCTAGCACCAAGCCTGCTCTGCTGTTGACCACCCTGGTCCAGCCTCGTTCTCTTGGGAGCCAGGCCTCTGGAGCTCGCAGAACTGGAATCTTCTTACCAGTCAGGTCTTAGGTCAAGGCCTGCTCGGGCAGAGGCTCCCTGATCCGTACCTTCCTCCAGCCTCTCACTCAGGAGTGGAGTTTGCTGATTTGTCTCTGTCCAGGGGCAGAGGCTGCCGTGGCCTTCTCCCTGTACCCTGGGTCCAGCACCAGCCGTCCAGGTGGTACCTTTGCCTGGGGGTGAATTTCTCCAGCTGGTTCCACAGGGTTCCCTGCCTAGTGGGGGGGGGCCTGGGGGCCTCTCCACGGAGCCCCGCCCACGCTGCTGCTGCTGCAGGCCTGGCACCTGACCCGCCTGGGAGGAGGTCCTGGAGGGGGTCTGGCCGAGGTGTTCCCACCAACCTGGTCCTTTGAGGGTCTGTGCCCGGCTGGCTCTCTCCCTCCCCCCACTGCCCCCTCCTCCAGCCTCCCTCTTCCCCTCCCCCTCCCTCCCCCTCGCCGCGTCCCGGCCCCGCCGGCAGAGCTCCGAGGTCTCCCTTTTTCAGGGCTCAGTCCAGCCTCCCTCCTGCTCTCTGGTTCTCTCCTGCAGCCTCACCCTGTCCAAGGGAGGGGCGCCAGGGGCCGGTGATTTGCAGTTCCCAGAGCAGTCGTCTCCGCAGCTGCACATCTGGATCATCAGGGCGCTCTGGAGACGGAGCAGCCCGGCCGGGACGCAGCCGCCCCCTCCTCCCGCCCTCCCCCCTTCCCCCTCCCTCCCCGGCCTCCCCTCCCCCTCCCCTCCAGCCGGTATTTTTAGCGGCTGCGGAGCATTAGCGTGCGGGGGAGCGCGGCGAGGCTGGAGCGGCTTTATCTGTTGTGACAGCCCCAAGGGCAGCTGGCAGGGTCCTCCCTCTCAAGTTCGGAGCGCGCTCTCCTCTCCGGGTCGAGCCTCAGCTGGACGGGGGCAGGTCTCAGCCGGTGGGTCCGAGGCCCAGGCTCCGCAGCAGGACCAGGCCGCTGGCCTCCGCCCCCTCGGCAGCTGCCTCTCCCGGTTCCCTGCCTCCTGCTCAGGCCTTTGTCTCTGGAAGACTCCACACCGGGCTCCTGCTCAGGCCTTTGTCTCTGGAAGACTCCACACCGGGCTCCCTCGGCCCCTGACAGGGTCCCCCTCGCCCCTGCCTGGTCCTTTCCTTGGGCAGCTTGTCTCAGCCCTAGGGCGCTCCCCCAGCCTCCCTCTGCAGCCTTCCCTGGACAGGGCGGGGTAGGGGCTCCTGGGCTGACCCTTCAGTGCACCCCATGCCCAGGCGGTTCCACGACTCCTGGTCCTGCCAGGCCCCGAGGGGACCAACTGCTTGGGGAGGTTCCCCCAGTGCAGCCCATCTGCAGAGTCCACCTGGCCCTGGGTGGTCTGTGTCCCTGGGGTCCCCAGTGCCACCCTTCTTCCCCACCTGGCACCAACCTAAGCTCACCGTGTGGGTGCCTGAGAATCAGCCCACCCGGCACTTCCCACACACTCTGCTCCATAGCACAACCACTGTGGGCGGCAGACCCTCTTTCAGGACAGAGGAGGCAAAGAATTCAGAGACATCAGCCAAGCCCCTGGGGAGCCCAGCCGGCCTGTGAGGACCTCCGTGTCCCAGACCTTGCTCCCCTGCGCATGTTCTGGGGCTCGGGGACCCGGAGGTAAAGGTTCTGCTCAAGATCCCACAGCCCAGCTGGTGCAGGGGAGAAGGAGGAGCTCTCCCCAGGTCAGCTGCAGGGGAGCCAGGGGCTGGGGAGGCCTTGCTCCAGCCGGCATGGGGCTAGGTTTGTCCTCTTTGGTCACCGAGACCTTGCAGTGGTGGCTCTCTGGTTCTTCCCCACCAGGGCCGAGTCCTGGGCGCTGCCCTCCCTCCTGCCATTGGCTCTGCCCTGGCCTGCCCAGGCCCCCCTGTCCCCTCTGCTGCCTCTCCGAGGGGCCCTTACCCCGCTCTGTTCTGGCTTCCCCTGGGTCACCCAGGCCTGTCTGCACCTCTCCCTCCCTCCCCTCCGCTCTCCATGCCGATTCTGCCCAACACACACGCACACTCGCACACACTCACACACACACACGCATATTCACGAACACACGCAGACGCGCTCACACTCATGCAAAGACACACATTCGCACACCCCGCCCCCCACTGGGGCAGTGAAGGAACTGAGGCTGGCCCCAGGGGAGGCTTGGGAGGTCTTGCTCCCCACTCATGGGGCAGGGGCTGGGCCCGGAGGGCTCGCTGGGGTCTCAGTGAGGGACACCCCAAGGGCCAAAGCTTCTGGGAGGCAGGGATCCCCGCAGCCTCTCAGGGGAGGCCACTGTCCAAAAGGCAGAGAGGTGGGCTCAGGAGGGCCACAGCGATGGTGACTAGCCAGGATCCAAGGACAGAGGTGGCCATCACCTTCAGGCCTGCATCATTACCTTCAGGGGGAGGCGGAGGCCGTTGGCCCTGGGTGCCCGGCCTCGGGGAGCCTGCCTCCTCGGCCCCTGTTCCTTCACTTCTTCCTCCTGTTCTCCAGGTGCTGGGGAGCGGGCAGGGCTTGGCTCTGGAATCCACAGCCCTGGGTTCGAATCTCAGCTCTTTTCACAAGCCATGCAACGTCTGGGGTGACTGTCCCCCAGCCCCAGCCCCACTTTCTTCACCTCTAACCTGGGGACATGGCAGCTGCCCCTGGGGCTGTGCCGGGGACTGCCGAGGCCTGCACACAGACACGGACCTGCGGGAGTCGCTGGTCCGGGCCCGCACACCCCAGGGCTCTCTGCCAGAGCCAGCTGCGTGTCCTCGGCCCTGAGCGGGAGCCCCTGCTCCACCACCCAAGCCGTCCAGGAGGCCTCTCTTCCCCCTCCACACAGCGGGGACAACAATGGCAGGACCCCCAGGGGCCAGACTGGCTGAAAGCACCCAAGAATGCACTGAGCTCAGCAGCGTGGTGGGTGGGCTGAGCTCAGGGCGCTGTCCCCACCGTCATGTGCCCTGCGGGACAGGGCAGCCCGAGGAGGATGAGCCCCTCTTTAGACAGCGGGAGGCTGTGCTCTGGGGGGGACTGAGGAGGGAGGGGCTGCCCCGAGCCAGGTGTGAGCCGCGGGAGGGCAGGTCCGGTTCTGAGCTGCCCGGTACCACTGGGACGGGTGGGCTGCAGGGCCTGAGACCAAGGGGCCTCCAAGCATGGCCCCAGCAGCGGACGGGCCTTGTTCTGGCTGGTGGCCTCCCTCCTCTTGGCCCTGGACCTCTCCTGACCCCACCTGTGTCCATTCCTCCTGGGTCTCGTCTTCCTGCTCCAGAAGGCCAGCCCTGTGGGAGGGACCAGGTCCCGTTCCCTGCGTGGCCCCTCTAGTGGCCGTGCCATCTGGGCGCTCCAAGCTCTTCACCGACTGGATGAGCGAGTGAGCTGGTGACTTCCGGGCGTCGGGGCTCCTGGTGGGGGACACCGGCTCACCAGGCCTTTCGTGGATGGACGGTGGGGGGGGGGGGCTGCTTCTCTGTTGCGGTTCAAGTCCTGGCACTTCCAGCAGAGGCTGGGCCTTGTCACCCGCGGGCCCAGTCATCCCGAGGTCCCCGTCCCGGCAGCCACTCTCTGTTTTGCACTGGGGTCCTAGTCGGCACCAGCATGGGTCAGGTGGGGGTCGCCGTGACCTTGACGTCCTCCTCAGGGCTGCGAGCCCCCTGCCCTTGCTACCCCCTTGCCTCGCCTCCTGCCTGCCTCCCGCTGCCCCTCGTCTCCTCTCTGCGGCTGCTCTAGGGGCACTCAGCCTCCCTGGCCACTCGGACACGGCCAGTGTCCCTCCCTGCCCAGCCTCCCACCAAGAGGCCCCTTGGGATGCCCCTCCCTCTGCTGGGATGCGGATTCCCTGCCGTAGTGTGGCCGTGCGGGGACCACCTCCTCCCAGCAGCCCCTGCCAGCCTGCAGTGGTGCCCCTCCGAGCCCCAACCAGGCCCTGCCTCTCCCTCGTCCACCCTGCAGCACCTCTGAGCCTCTGCCATCAGGCTGTGTTCTGCTGTCACCCACCTCCTCCCAGGAAGCTCTCGCCCTGCTGGTCTGGCTGGCTGGCTTCCCTGGGCCCGCACCTGCGCAGCAGGAAGGAACCACTGCTCCAACCTGGGGCTCAGAGCAGGGCCAGCACAGGCAGCTCACTCAGAGGAAATGGATGCCCCAAGGACGAAGGGGAGGTGCGCTCGGGAGCAGGCAGCCTGGGCTTGTGTCCTGAGCAGCTTGGGCCTCCGAGCAGGTTGCTTAACCTTAACCAGGACTCCGTCTCCTCATCTGTGGAATGGGCGTGGTAACTGGATGGCCGCATGGGCTGCACGAGTCTGGGCTGTATCCGACACCTGGAAGCTGCACACGTGAGGTTTAAAGAGGCTCTTTGGATATAACTCGTCCAGATCCTGACTCTTTTTATTTTGGGGAGGGGGGCATTGGAGACTGAACTCAGGGCACTCGGCCACTGAGCCACATCCCCAGCCCTATTTTGTGTTATTTAGAGACAGGGGCTCACTGAGCTGCTTAGCACCTCGTTTTGGTGAGGCTGGCTTTGAACCCGAGATCCTCCCGACTCAGCCTACGAGCCGCTGGGATGACAGGTGTGCTCCGCTGCGCAGGCCAGATCCCAACTCTTCAGTCCCCACCTCACCTGGATTCTGCTCAGGTCCCTCCTTGTGGGGATGCTGCCTCCCCCTCCCACCTGTCCTACATCCACATCCGATCCTTTCTCCAATCCCCAGGCTCTTCTTAAAACACCCTAAGTCCAGCCATGCTTTGTCCTCCACCAACCCCGTCCCTCACTGGCCAACACCATCTCTCCTCTGGGCTCTCCCGGCTCCTCCCTCTTCTTGCAGCTTCCCTCCAGCCCTTCACTCTGTTCTCCACTCAAGACAGTGTTTTAAAGCACAGCCCAGTCCCCAGCTCATTCTGCCCTCTCCCTCCCTGGGCTTCAGGTGTGCTTAGACACAGGATGTGGGCAACCCCACCTCAGGGCCTTTGCACCTGCTGCCCTGCCCTGGACCTCTCCTCCCAGCCTTCCAGGGCACCCCCCCTCACTTCACCCCAGTCTCAGCTCCAGCGTCGCCCCCTCCCCTCCCGGACCTCCCTTTCCAGCCCCCAGTCCCCGGGTTCCCTGGCCCACCCAGCTCTGCTTTCCCGCGGAGCTCTCCTGGCTCCTGGATTGCAGGGCTGGGTTTTCCTTTGTTCTTTGTCTCTCTTGCCAGAACTTTGTCTCCTGGTGCACTGAAGAGCTCCTGGCAGGAGTATCTGCTCATAAATATGGATGGGACAAATGAACGAATGAATGCCCAGCACCACGACTATCATTATTGCTCTGCAAAGGCTGCGGGAGGGCGGAGGGCAGCGCCCCTGAGCCCAACAGAGAACCACCCGGCGGCCTGGCCCGGCCCGTCTGCTGCCAGAGACCAAAGACCCGTGGGCTTCTGCCATCGCTGGGGCTCAGTCTTCCCGCTGCTATGGTTACCAGGCACCCGTTCCAGAGGAAAGGCCAGGCCAGGCTGACTGTGCCGTTCTGCCCAGCTCCCTCAGGCTGCCCAGGATGTGACAGAGAAAGATCAACCCAAGGGCCACCTCCACCTGGTCTCAGCTCCATCCTGCCTGGGCTGGAGGAGAAGGGAGGGACCTGCCGTCCTTTGCAAAGGGTCCGTCCTCACCCTGCATTCCTGGAGGACAGGACAGGCCCTGGGCGACTCAAAGATGCACACACCATGGCCCCTACCCCCAGGGTGGTTTCTGGTAGGGGAGGGGCGGGCTGCACTGACTTAGCTGTGTGTAAAAATAGCATGGCTCCACGTGACCCACAGGAGGCAGGTGCAGAGGGAGGAGGGGGGAGGGCCAGAGCTCCCACTCTGCCGCCCCTCCGTTCCTGTCCACTCACCCTACAGTGCCCACCTGGCCACAGCCGGCTCCAGCTTAGCAGCACGGTGGAGCAGGAGGTCCCCCACACCACCAGGTCCCCACCCATGGCCGGCAGCGGTAGAGGGCCGTCGCCTTAGGACACACAGCTGCCTGGCCCAGCCGCAGAGCCTCCAAAGGCAGGGCCGGTGTCCGGCTCTCCCACAGCGCTGGCCTGCACCCACGTCCTCTGCTCCTCGGGGGGTGCCCCTGATTGTCAGACCCTCGAGAACTGACCACTGCACCTCAGTAGCATCTGCAGGGGGTTTGAGGCCCCAGCTGTCGCTGTCCCTGTCATTTTCACGACTATAGTCATCACCACCATCGCCTCCACCGTCACCACTGCTATGGGGGGAGTTGTGTCTCCCCAAAAGACTGGATCCAGTCCTAATTCTAGTGCTGGACTTAGTCATTTCTTGTAGTGTAGGGATTGAACCCAGGGACACTCTATCACTGAGCTACATCCCCAGCCCTTTTTATTATTGAGCAAGGTCTGAGTTGCCCAGGCTGGCCTCGAACTTGCAATCCTCCTGCCTCAGCCTCCCGAGTCACTGGGATTATAGGCGTGTGCCAGCATGCCCGGCTAGGCCTAGTACTTTAGAATGTGACATTGTTTGGAAATAGGGTATTCAGAGGTAATCAAGGTAAAATGGGCCACTGTGTGGGCCCTTATCCAGTGAGACCAC
>NC_135534.1:205628948-205848955 GCF_045843805.1 Urocitellus parryii
CAACTGAAAAAGGCCCCTTCTTTATTGAAGGAAAGTCCCTCAAAGGCCTGCATGAGGTTTCAGCCAGAGGAGTCTTGTTTCTGTGCTTGTTTCTCCCTGTGGCAGGGGTCTTGCCTAAACAGGTAGAAGCCACACCCATCTCTGGGAGGCCCTTTGGCTCTCTCTCCCATCTCCCACATCCAGGGCTGAGCTTGAACTTGAGCAGTGAGCTGGGAGAGGGTGCCCATGAATCCTTGTTCTCAAACCAGTGGATTCTACCTGGGAGTTCCCAAGACTAGCCTTCCCTGCCCAATGGCCCGAATGTCGCTCAGGTCACACATGGCTCATGGCTCATGGCTGGGCCCCAGCAGCAGTTCCACTGGGTGGTGGGATTGCAAGTGATTTTCATTTTTTTTCTTCATAGCTTTGTAGCATTTTGCAAACTTTCTCTAAGTATATATTATATTTTATAATCATAGATTTTATAATCATAGTAAAAAATTTACCTACAACTTCTTAAAATCCATGAGTAGAAGCAAAGAGGACAGTGAGCTCTGGGGGTGAGGACACAGGCTTTGCCGACGCTCAGGGTTCCAGGGCCGCTCTGGCCTCTTCTGTTGAGGCCTTTCACTTAGTATGACTAGGACTGCAGGATGCCATCTGGACACCCAGGGGACAGCAAGAAGGGTGAGACGTGGTCCTGCCTTAAGGGAGTCCAAGGTCCTCCAGACAGACAGATGAGGGAACCTTATGCAGGAAATGGGGCCTTTTGGCCATGACTTTTTGTGTGTGTGGTGCTGGGTGTTGAACCAGGGCCTTGTGCATGCGAGGCAAGCGCTCTACCAACTGAGCTCTATCCCCAGCCCTTGGCCATGACTTTATGGTCTCAGCTGAAAGGTCATTTCCTGGAACATTTCTCTAGCCTGTACATTGCTGACCCCAGATGCCAGTGACACCAGGCCCTCCTAGGGAGGGGCAGGTACCTCGGCCATTGATTGCCAGCTCCGCAGTGGAGATGTCCAAGCTGGGCCTGGGAAATGGGCAGATCTTGGAGAGGCAAGTGCAGGGCTGAAGGCAGGCTCCTCAAGGACATGAGACCCCGCCTTGGGACATAGGATCATCATCAGCCCCTAGCCACCTCCTTGCCATATTTTGGGTTTTGCTACTGGGGATTAAGCCCAGGGGTGCTCCATCACTCAGCTACACCCCCAGCCCTGTTTATTTTTGAGACAGGGTCTCACTAAATTGCCCAGGTCAATCTTGAACTAGTGATGCTCCTGCCTCAGCCTCCCAAGTAGTTAAGATTACAGTTCTGTAACCACCGTGCCTGGCAGGAAGTGGGGTTCTGGTGGAAGGACAGGGTCTGGGCCCCAAGCAGCCCAGCTCCAGTTATGAACCCTGCCTGAGCTTCTGCCCTTCACTAAGAGCGGCCCCGCCCAGGTGAGCTGCAGCTGGACAGACTGGGCTCCTTCGGGCAGCAGCACCACAGTTGCTCGTGGGGCCTGTTGGGTAGAGGTGGGCCACCCTGCCTCTTAGGGTGCAGTGAAGGGCTTACTGCCTTGACACCCTCCTCCTGGCTGGTCCCAATCCACACTTGCCTCTTCCTCCCAGGTTGCCTGCCCCTATGTTGGCTGTGGAGAGTCCTTTGCTGACCACAGCACCATTCACGCGCAGGTAGGTGTGGTGGCCAGAACGCAGGCTGCGCAGTCAGGCAGCCTGGGTGGAGCCAAGCCAGCCACCTGCCACTCTGCCTGCTCCTGGCCTCGGTGGCTGAGGCTCTGAAGTGGGGACAGTCATAGGGACCCACAAAGAAGCAGGAGAGAGGGAGTACGGGTGAAAGTCTGGCACACGCCTGACCGAAGGCCGCAAAACCAGAGGGACCTCTTCTTTTTAATTTTTTTTTTTTTTTTTTTTTTTTTTTTAGTTCTAGATGGACACAATACCTTTATTTGTTTATTTATTTATTTATTTTTACATGGGGCTGAGGATTGAACCCAGGGTCTCACACCTGTGATGCGAGTGCTGCACCACTGAGCCCCAGCCCCAGCCCCAGGGGCCTCTTCTGAGGCCAGAGAGCGAGGCGGCCCTGACTCGGCTTGACACCTGTTAGGCCAGGTCTCCTGGGCCTTATTTTGGATCTCCTTCCAGGCTAAGAAGCACAACCTGACAGTGAACCTGACCACGTTCCGGGTCTGGTGCTATGCCTGTGAGCGGGAGGTGTTTCTGGAGCAGCGGCTGGCGGCCCACCCACCTGGCTCCCCTCCCAAATTCTCAGAGCAGGTGAGACACTGCTGGGGATGGGGGCCCTGTGGCCCGAGCATCCAGGGAGCGTGCTTCGTGGGTTCCAGTCCTTGAGTGCTCCTGGCCAGTGAGCTCTCAGGTATCCAAGGAACTTGTGTCGACAAATGCTCTTTGAGCCCACTTGTGTGCCCAGGCCACATGGAGCTTTGAGAATGCAGAGTGACCCTCAGGCGCTTAAAGGCCCTGGGGCAGCTGTGTGTGAGTGCATGGTGTGGGGTGGGTCCAGGGACCCTCCCAGGCCTTATGGGGGTCACCCATGGCCCCTGGTGTCCCGTATCTAAGCATGTCCTGAGGGATCACAAGTAATCGCTGCAGCATGCTCATCCGTGGGAAACTAGGAGGCTGCCTGGATGACGAGGCAGCCAGAGAATTGTCCCTCCAAGCAGCAGGGCACTGTGCGGCCTCCAGAGTGGCCGGTCGAGCCGCTGTCAGAACAGCCAGTGAGCTGCAGTTGAGGCCCAGGGGAGGCCAGGCCACGCCTCCCTGCATCTCCTCCTCATGTAGACGATTACATGATGGTGCTTGATGAGCATTTATTGAATACACTTTTGAACACAGGAGATGTTTATGGATCTAAAATAAAGGCTGTAAAACCACATACATACACAGCCAGGCATGATGGTCCCTACCTGGGATCCCAGCTACTTGGGAGGCTGAGGCAGGAGGATGGCAAGTTCAAGGCCAGCCTCAGCAACTTAATTAGACCCTGTCTCAAAATAAAAAATTAAAAGAGCCAGGGGTGCAGCTCAGTGATAGAGCACCCCCATGCTCAATCCCCAGTACTGCAAAACAAAGACAAAAACAAAAACTACCAATATATGCAGCATCCAGCTTGCAGTGAGTGTTTTGGAGTGAGCAGTTTGAAGTCTGTGTATTATAGTTAATAAGATCCTCTCCTAGAAATGGAATCTCATAGTTTTTCTTTATGTTCCTGTTTTTTCCCAGATATATTAGAAATAAAATTATTCATTATTGCAAATAAAAATACAAGTCAGTGACCCTGTGCTCACATTAGCTGCTGATGCCATCTCTTCCTAGGCTGTTCCTGCTCTGATGGACCAACATGGTCCGTGCTCTGTGTGTGGGGCCGGGGCTGTGGGCTGGTCCTGCCCTCTGGAGGCAGGTAGCCCCCTCCCCAGCCCTTCTCCCTCCCCAGCCCCCTTTTCCTTCTCTCTGGGTCTTGAACACAGGACTCTCCGCTACCCTCTCATCCTCCGAAAGCCGTTCCCATTGCTGTGGCTGACGAAGGAGAGTCTGAGTCAGAGGACGACGACCTGAAACCTCGAGGTAATGGCCCCAGAACAAGGGGAAGTGTGGGGCAGGCTGAGCCCTCGGCTGGGGGCTGGGAGCTCTAGGGTCAGGAGGAGGGACAGCCATACGGGGTGGTAAGTGGCTTCCTTTAGAGGGCCAGTGGGCCCAGCTGAGGTCCTAGAGCCCTGGCGTCCTCCCTCAGTTGTGTGGCCTTGGGCAGGTGGCCCCTCTGCAGTTGGCCTCCTGGTCAGTGTGGGGCAGGGCAGCTGGCTGGGCAGGGCAGCATGGCTTAGGACCCTGTTTACCTCCCGAGTTCAGGACCTTGGAGCCCCAGGAGCAGGAGCACACTGGCTCACTGAAGGCTTTCTGGGGAGCGCACCTTCCACCATCCTGGGGGGCTCTGGGTGGCGGCTCCACTGGGGGAGACCTGGGAGGCCATTCTGGACTGGGCACTAACCCACCCCTGGTGTCTGTCCCCAGGCCTCACAGGCATGAAGAACCTCGGGAACTCCTGCTACATGAATGCAGCCCTGCAGGCCTTGTCCAACTGGTAGGTGGTCCTCGTCCCTGTGATGTCCCAGCCCACCTGGCAAAGCTGCCACGCTGCACGCGTGTGCCCCAGGACCCAGAGGTCCTTCCTGCATGCGCACCCTGCAGAGCTGAGGGGTACACATGTGAGCAAGGGTGCTCATCAGGGTTTTCTGTCAGAGACCATCTGCAGGCCCACCTGGGGCTGGGTCGAGGCTGAGGGGAGGGCACTGGCTTGGTGTGCGCCAGGGCCAGGTTCCTCCCCGGCGCTCTATGAAAAAAAAAGCCTCCTGGCACAGGGTATAAATTAGCGCAGTGTAGCCCAGTCTTACAGGAAATGCAGGAAGACAGCATTCCTGAAGTAGGAGGGGTGCAGACCTGCAAGTGGGAAAGGGGGTTACCAGGCTTTGTGGTAACAGGTGCGGGCCTGTCTGGGGGAAATATTTCCTTTGAGGATAGGCTTTCCATTCCACTAGGCTGGGGGTGTCCGTGTGCCTGACTCAGGGTTTCCCACTGAGAAGGGACTGGGTATCTATAGGCAAAGGAGGGAAGAGCGAACAGGTAAGTGTGTGTAGAAAAATCTGGAAAGAAAAACCCCCAAATATTCAGAGTAGTTGTCCTCGGGTGGCCAGATGTCAATTTCTATAGTTTGCTTACTGCATTTTCTAATATTTTAAATAATAAGTGTATCCTTTTATGCAATAAGGTTACTTTTGAACCAAAGGACTGTGGGAGGCACCTTCAAGCCTGGGAGGTTCTGCAGGTGGGCGAGCTGGAGGGCTGGCCCACACATTCCATGCAGCTCTTGCTCCTGGCCTCAGGCTCTCCAGCAGGAGCTGCCTCTGACCCAGGAGACAGGGCTGCGTCTGTTTCCCAGGGTAACAAACACCACGCCTGGTGGCTTCACCATCACCCATCTGCTGCCCTCCGTTTCAGAGGCCAAAAGTCCAGGACCAAGGGGCCTACGGGTCTGGTTTCTTCCAGGTCTCTCCTTGGTTAGCAGCTGCAGCTGCTCCAGGTCCTCAAGTGGTCTCCTTGTGTGCACACGGGCCTGGCACCTGGCTTTTAAAGTAATCTCAGAGACTTGGGAGGCTGAGGCAGGAGGATCGCAAGGTCAAGGCCAGCCAGGGAAACTTAGCAAGACCCCTGGGTTCAATCTTCAATACTGGGGGAGGGGAAAGGACCCTGTGTCTATTTGCAGTCATGTCTGAGGTTCTAGGAGTCAGGACTTTATATGAATTGGTGGGGGACTACAGTCTAGCCCTGATGAGATCCTTCTAATCATCAGCAGGCATTTCTGGGTGTGGGGGCCTCTGTTCCCACACGAGCACTTGGTGCTTCTGCTCTCTGCCAGCTCCTCGTAAGTGATCCCTGTTCCCTCTTCCCCTCTGACCTGGCTCACGCTCCCTTCCCTAGCCCTCCGCTGACCCAGTTCTTCCTGGAGTGTGGCGGCCTGGTGCGCACCGACAAGAAGCCAGCCCTGTGCAAGAGTTACCAGAAGCTGGTCTCTGAGGTCTGGCACAAAAAACGGTGAGAGACTGAGCCCCTGACCTTGGGCGGGTACACAGGGACTGGGTTTCTGTCGGTTGTCTTGATTGGACACATCCTGTGGATTTGGTCCTGAGCCAAGCACTTGCTTTTCATGACCCTGTGGGATGCTCACAGCAGGTTGCATGCAGCCCTGTTGTACCAGTGGGGACTGAGACTTCTTGCCCTCAGTCACAGGGCTTGGGAAGGACAGAGCTGGGATTGGGGCTGGCGGTGAACCCAGATGGCAGCCACTTCACAGATGGCTGTGCCAGCCCCTGGTCTCGGGTGGTGGGTGCTGGCCAGGCACAGGCTTGTGGCTCAGCATGAAATGAATTTAAAGACCAGAAACCTGAGTTGGATCTTTCACTAGGAAAAGTCAAAATTTGGAACAATTTATAATGAGCACTTAGAAATGTGTCAAGTGCAGAAGTGGATTAAGAGCCACCGATACTCCAGTTGTACTCAGGTGTGTGCCCCATGGGCTCTTGTATGTGTATTTTTGCAGAAAACTCAGGAAATCTGACTGTGCTTCTCTCCAGATGGTGCCAGTAGTGGTGCTTCTTTGTTGTACTTTTCTGAAATTCTAGATTTTTCAAGAAGGAATGGGTATTGCTCTTAAAATAAAATAAAAAAAAAATAATAGATGTTTCACAGTAATAAAGCAGGCTGGGCCCATCCTAGGCGCTTGGGAAATAACGCTCCCCAGTTGAGAGCTCCTTGCCCAGTCGAGGCAGCAGCCAGGCCTCTTGGGTTCCTTCCTGACCACCCTGATCATGAGCTGCAGGAGCCCTTGGGTGTCCCTGCACCAGGCCAGGTGCCCCTGCCCTGAATCAACATAGATTCACTGGTCACCCGCATCTCAGTGCCAGTAGTGCAAGGCTGGCAACTTGGACTGATGGGTTTGGTCTCCCCACAGACCAAGCTATGTGGTCCCTACCAGCCTGTCCCATGGGATCAAGTTGGTCAACCCGATGTTCCGAGGCTATGCCCAGCAGGTAAGCCACTGAGCTGCCAGGGCACACCCAGTGCCTTGCTGTCAGCCGGATGGGATCCAGCACAGTGCTGCAGGAGGTCTGAGTGGGTGGGCCCCCGACCAGGCACGTACTGCGTAAGCCCTTCTTGTGGGGATGTGGGGCCCCCAGCCCCATACTGGTGTTTAACCCCACTCTACAGGTGGGGAAGCTGAGGCTCAGGGGCTTTGTCACTAGTCCTGGTGCATAGCCAATGCATGGTGGAGGGACTCTGAGCCCAGGCAGCTTGGCTGCAGTGTAGCTGTCCCCAGCCCTACAGTCACAGTGGCACAAACCACAGTGCAGTGTCACTTTTATTAAAGTAAAGATTTTAATTATATATTTTTTTAATATAGAGAACTCTTTTGAAACTAGCTGTCTTTATCTGTTTTATAAAATCATGAAGACAGGCCGGGATGTAGCTCAGTTAGTAGAGTGCTTGCCTTGCATGCACAAGGCCCTGGGTTCAATCCCCAGCACCACAAAAAAAAAAAAAAAAGGAAAGAAAGAAAGGTCCCAAGCTAAGCCAATGAATACCAAGGTCCAGGTCCCCAGGAGTTTCCCAGCCAGGCCTGTCTGTGTCACTTCTTGTGCCACCTGAGTGTGGGGCCCTGGGGTCCACAGCAGGCATTGGGGTTGCACCCGCTGTCCACCTCTCAGCCAGCCCGCCAGCCCCTTCCAGGCCTTCTGCTGCTCTTTCTCTGCTTACCCCTGGGTGGGCGCGTGCCTGGGGAGCCCCGCACTGCCTGACAGCCCCCTTTCTGGGGAGGGATGCATCCACTGTTGTCACCTTGTGTCACAGATCACACAGGTGTGGTGGCAGGTGTGGGATTCAAGCCCAGCTGAGTGCTGGCCCTCAGCCCTGGGTGAGGACACTGTTAGGGGAAGCTTGATGCTGCGTAACCTCCACCTGGCCTCCGGAGAACCTCCCTCTCTGGGTCTTGGACATGTGCAGGGACACTCCTGAGTCTGAAGTGCAGTGCAGCTGTGGGCCTCTCTCCGTGGCCGAGGGACACTGTCATGCCTCTGCATGAGAATTTGTCAACATTTGTCTAACACAATGTTGTGTTAGAAGGAAGGACCAGAAGGAGACGCAGATGGTGAAAAAGGGCCTGTTTTTTCTAAGGACCTTTCAATGAGCCTGACTTGGGGCCCCTGCATGCCCCATGATGTGCACAGGCTGGTGGTGGATCCACAAACCTACCAGGGGAAAGCATACCCCGGCTTCTGTACCCCAGCTTCCGTTCCCCGTCAGTAGGGCCAAGAGAACAGGCTGTGTTCTCCAGGCTTGGGGCCAGGGCGTGGCTGGCAGCGTGGCTGGCTTGGTTGGCTCTGCTGTATGACCCTCCCTGCCTTGTGGGGCCAGCACTGGTCAGGGACTTTCAGAGTTGGACTCGGGACCCAGGGCCTCCTCCAGTGCCCTCAGCTCTCCAGGTGAGCCGAGCCCGCCCCTAGTGCCCTTCAGAGCATCCTTGGGAGTGCAGCTCCCTGCTGGCCCAGTGGGCTGCCTGCCAGAGTCCACCTCCCCGGCTCCCGCTGCCTGGCGGCCGGGGCACCACTTCTGGGGAGAAGCCATCTGAGCACTGAGCCCGGGTCTGCAAGGCCAAGGGACCCTGACCCCAGGGCCTGCCTTCCAGTGCTGCACCGGCAAGGGAAGGTGCAGGCCTGTGGCTGGACGGTACATCAGGGAGGAGCAAAGGAAGGGTGATCACGTGATCACTCTGCCAAGTCCTCCCCTTCTGTATCCTGTCCTACATGCCCCTGCTCCCCACCTGCCCACACTGGTCTCTCCTTTAGGGAACAGGTGACTTCAGTGGCGGACACCGTGCTACAGATGTGGCATGTACCTGGCTGCACACCTGGCTCTGCCTGGCACTGAGTTGTGAGGCCAGGGAGGGTCCCCAGCCTCTGCCCTTCAGTGTCCTTCTCAGGAGAATGGGGATTAGGACAGACCTGCCCTGGAGGCCACCATGAGGGGCTGAGCAGCCTGTCTGCCCAGGGCCCCCACCAGGACCTCTCAGCAGCGGCTGGCATCCTGTGGGCAGGGCAGTGGGCACATGCAGTGCCCTCCCACGTGGACGGCCCGTTGACGTGGCCCTGGTTACAGGACACCCAGGAGTTCCTGCGCTGCCTGATGGACCAGCTGCACGAGGAGCTCAAGGAGCCAGCTGTGGCGGCCACAGTGGGGCTCACAGACGCCCGGGACTCGGACTCCAGTGACACAGATGAGAAACGAGAGGGTGACCGGAGCCCGTCGGAAGACGAGTTCCTGTCCTGCGACTCCAGCAGTGATCGGGGTGAAGGCGACGGGCAGGGGCGCAGCGGGGGCGGCTCGCAGGCCGAGGCAGAGCTGCTGATCCCCGATGAGGCAGGCCGGGCCATCTCCGAGAAGGAGCGCATGAAGGACCGCAAGTTCTCCTGGGGCCAGCAGCGCGCCAACTCGGAGCAGCTGGACGAGGATGCAGATGTGGACACCGCCATGGCTGCCCTTGATGACCAGCCTGCCGAGGCCCAGCCACCGTCACCGCCGTCCATCAGCCCCTGCCGGACCCCAGGTATCAGTGAACTGGGGGCACCCTGGCCACAGGGCCACGGCACCTTTGCCTACAAGCCCGTGTGTGCCAAGCCCAGCATGTAGCAGCCCACCCAGATCCTACCCTGGCTGGACTCAGGTGCGACGCAGCTTCAGCGTCCAATCACCCGGCCAACAGCCAGAGCCTGTGCGGTCCCTGGTGGGAGACAGAAGGGCAGCTCCGTCCCTGTGGCCCGGGGATGGGGCAGGGTAGGCAGACAGTGGGTTGAGGCTTTCATCCCGTTAGGAGCTGCTGGAAGGTCCTCCTGGCCTGAGGGACCCTGTGTGGGTGCCCCAGCCTGGTACCGTCCCTCCTCTGCCCCCAGAGCCGGACAATGATGCCCACCTACGCAGCTCCTCTCGCCCCTGCAGCCCTGTCCACCACCGTGAGGGCCACGCCAAGCTGTCCAGCAGCCCTCCTCGTGCCAGCCCTGTGAGGATGGGGCCGTCTTACGTGCTCAAGAAAGGTTCGGGGGCAGTAGGGTGGTGAGCTTGGGCAGGGCATGGACAGGGTACAGTGGCTGCCAGTTGGCACACTGGCTGCTGGAGGCTGGGCCGCATGCCCCTCACTAGGCACACCCCTGGGATGTGAGCAGGGCAGCCCTGCTTCACAGATGACAACCTGGGTGCCAGAGGTGGGTCACACTCCCCGTCACACGATCCCGCATCCTGGCAAAGGAGGGCCCAGTGTCTGTGCCTTGCCCCATCCTGGCGGCTGGAGGCTGGGCCTAGTCCTGTGCTGTGCCCTCAGCCCAGGCCCTGAGCACGGGCAGCCGGAGGCGGAAGGAGCAGCACTACCGCAGTGTCATCTCCGACATCTTTGATGGCTCTATCCTCAGCCTCGTGCAGTGTCTCACCTGTGACCGGGTGGGTATCCTGAGTGGGGAGGGCTAGGCTGCCTGCAGTTTCCACTTGGGGGGTGGCGTGGGGTAGGGTGGCGTGGGGTGGAGTGGGTGTGGTGGGGCAGGGTGGGGTATGGTGGGGTGTGGTGGGGTGGGGTGGGGTGGGGTGTGGGTGGATGTGGTGTGGTGGGTGGGGTGTTGTGGGGTGTGACAGGGTGGGGTATACTCCCTCCTGGGCCCCCTGCCTTTCTCCTGGGGAAAGCCCTGGTTGTGGACTTTTGGGTCCAGGGCCTGGGGGGGCAGACTTGGGGTATAGGTGCTGCCAGAAGGTGGGTGCCAGGCTGACCTTGGACCCCATAGGTGTCTACCACAGTGGAGACTTTCCAGGACCTGTCGCTGCCCATTCCTGGCAAGGAGGACCTGGCCAAGCTCCACTCGGCCATCTACCAGAACACACCCGCTAAACCAGGCGCCTGTGGGGACAGCTACGCCACCCAGGGCTGGCTGGCCTTCATCGTGGAGTACATCCGGCGGTACGCCCCTACCTGCCACAGGGCCACCTTCCTGACTGTCCTGGGTGGGACTCAGATATGCAGCAAAGTAGGAGCCCGCAGCCCCGGGGAGAACCGGGGACGCTGGGAGGGTGCAGGAGCTTGCCAGAGAGGGGCAGGCAGGTGGGTTCCCTGGACACCCGGAGGCAGCTAGCTGAGTCAGATGGTTCAATGAAGAAGGGTGGCAGGTGTGACCAAATGGCAACTGAAGGGGAGACAGCAGCCTGCCCCAAGGAAGAGCGGCAGGTGGCCTCCCTGCACCCTGCCACACACCAAGTGACTTGCTGTGCAGCAGTGAGGTCCTCTGTGGCCGCCCAGGGGAGGGGCACCAAGACCCTGGCCCCTTCACAGGGAGAGGCGCCATCACTAGCTCGAGGACATGGTGGGGTTGCTCCAGATTTGTGCACCTCCTTGCCAAGCTGGCCCACTGGGCCTGTGGGGCCTCGGGCTTGAGCAGGCCATGCCAAAGCCCCCCGTCCTGTCTGGCCCCGCTCTGGTAGCCCTCACCCGCTTTCTGTCTCTGTAGGTTTGTGGTGTCCTGTACCCCAAGCTGGTTTTGGGGGCCTGTGGTCACTCTGGAAGACTGTCTTGCGGCCTTTTTTGCAGCTGATGAGCTGAAGGGTGAGTGGCCTGGCCGGTGGGGGTGGGGGTGGGGGTGGAGGTTGCTGGAGAGGGACACGGTGGACCCCACACACACTGTGGGCCAGGGTGCAGCCCGGCTCATGGGACATGTGCCTGGCTCTGTTCCCAACACCGAGCACCTGAGAGTCCCTGTGGCCACCTCTCGGCTGGGCCTGGCCACACACCCTAGCCCACCGCTTCGTGGCTCGTGATGTTCATCTGTTTATATTTTTTTACCAATGTGGAGGCAGTAGTGATATTCTGCTTTAATTTTTCATTTCCTTTATTATTGATGAGTTTAGATCCTTTTTCATTAAATGTATTGACTACTACTTTGAAATTTCCCATTCCTATTCCTCACCTATTTTTCTGTTGGCTGCTTGAGAATCTTATTAATCTTTGGTAAAACTCTTTTTCAATTTTCAATTGTGGAAAAATATAAAAACGTAGAATTTACCACCATAACCTTTTTTTTGAGGGGTGGGTACTGGGGATTGAACTCTGGGGCACTCAACCTCTGAGCCACATCCCCAGCTCTATTTTATATTTTATGTAGCGACAGGGTTTCACTGAGTTGCTTAGCACCTTGCTTTTGCTGAGGCTGGCTTTGAAGTTGCGATCCTCCTGCCTCAGCCTCCTGAACTGCTAGGATTACAGGCGTGCACCACTGCGCTTGGCTCACCATAACCAATTTTAATGTTATTTTACAGAATGTCCACCTCCATAGTATTAAGTGCAGTCACATTGCAGAGCAGCCATCCATTTCCATCTGTGTGTGTGTGTGTGGGGGGGTGGTGCTGGGCTGGAACCCAGGCCTCCTGCTTTGCCATGGGCCGGACTCAGAACATTTTCATCTTGCAAAACGGAAACTCTGTGTCCATTGAGCAGCTTGCTGTCCCCACCCTGCTCCTGCTGGCTAGCATTCTGCCTTCTGATTGGTGAACCTGACTTCTCTAGGTACTTTGTGTAAGTGCAGTTATAGTGCTAGCTTTTCTGTGATTGGTTTGCTGAGCATAGTGTCCCCAGGTTTCCTCCATGGAGCATGTGTCAGAATCTCCTTCCTTTTTTTTTTTTTTTTTTTTTTTTTTGTGTGTGTGTGTGTGTTTTTGGAAGTGTTGGGGTTGAATCCAGGCCTTGTGTGCCAGGCAAGTGCTCTACCCCTGAGCCACATTTCCAGCCCTTCCTTTTCGGGGCCAAGTGATATTCCTCTCAGTGGCTCTTCCACACTTTATCTATCCATTGGCCCCTCAGTGGACGCTAGGGTTGCTTCTGGGTATAGCTATTGTGAATACTGCTCTGTGAGCAAGGGTGAACAAGTATCTCTTTGAACTCCTCTGCAGTGTACCCAGAGGGGGACTGCCAGACCACGTGGCAGTCTTCCTTACTGTCTTTTGAGGGGCCACCATTCAGGTTCCTGCAGGGCTGGTGCTGTGCCCAGGGACCCGCTTTTCTGTGCACCTCGCCAGTGCTGTCCTGGCATTTCCCATTACAGCTAACCTGTGGGCGTGGTGGTGTGCCGCTGAGGCTTGGATCTGCCTTCGCTGACGGCAGTGAGCTGGGGCGTCCCTTCCTGGGCTCGTCCTCACTGGCGTGTCCTCTGCTCCGGGCCTGTGTCCATTTCCTAACTAGGCTGCTCTATTGTTGGCTTTAGGGTCCCTCACGTGTTCTAGATGGTGACTGTGCTGCCAGGTGTCTCCCGTCCAGGGCTTGCTTCTCATTTCTGTCTTTGGTTCTCGGGGGTCTTTGATCCCGATGTGGCCCCGTTGTCTGCCACTGCTCTCAGTGCAGTGCCTGCGCCTGGAGGCGGATCCCGGCACCCGCTGTCAGACTCCAGGTCTGAAGCTTTCCCGGCCGTGTCCTGATAATAAGTCAGTGCAGGAGCTGAAACCTAGCTCTGCGACCCACTCTGAGTCTGTGAGCCCAGGTGTGAGTGCGGGAGGCCCTAGGAGCATGGAAGATTTGGACACTTTCTGGCTTTCATGTTGCAGTTCCTTCTCATTTTGCCCTTTGGCTTCTAATTTTGGTTTTAGAGATGTCTGTCCGGAGTTTCAGTGTTTCCAGGGCAGATTCACTTTTCCCCTGAGCCTCCCTGGGGTGCAGTGTCTCCACACTCTGGGTTAGGGCTTTCCTCCTCTCCGTTACCCGCTGCCACCCTGCCCTCTGCTCTTGTGTTGCAGGTGACAACATGTACAGCTGCGAGCGGTGTAAGAAGTAAGCCTGGGCCTGGGGCTTCCCCAGCTCCCGTTCCCAGTCCTCCCGCCTCTACGCTTCCCTGCCCACCCCAAGGGAGCCCCGTCCTGGCTTCCAGAGTGACCGGGTGGGGGACTGCCCTACAGGCCCCTCTGTGCCCCATGAGACACTGACCGTCACTCCCTCGTGCCTCCTCCCCAGGCTGCGGAACGGCGTGAAGTACTGTAAAGTCCTCCGGTTGCCCGAGGTGAGCGAGTGGCTGGGGCTTGGCCAGCTCCTCCTCCACACTATGGTGGCACCTGGCTGCTAGCAGCGTCCCACGAGGGCCAGCTCCCTTCTTGCTCAGGAGCTTCTGTGTCCACGCCTGCCCTCTGCCCTCAGATCCTGTGCATCCACCTGAAGCGCTTCCGGCACGAGGTGATGTACTCCTTCAAGATCAGCAGCCACGTCTCCTTCCCCCTGGAGGGCCTCGACCTGCGTCCCTTCCTGGCGAAGGAATGCACGTCCCAGATCACCACCTACGACCTCCTCTCGGTCATCTGCCACCACGGCACGGCAGGCAGTGAGTGGCAGCCCTGTGGCCGGCCCCTCCCCGTGCTGTGCCCGCCTCTTGCAGGCCCTGTGACCTGCTGCTCTCCCTCCAGGTGGGCACTACATTGCCTACTGCCAGAACGTGATCAACGGGCAGTGGTATGAGTTTGATGACCAGTACGTCACTGAGGTGCATGAGACGGTGGTGCAGCATGCCGAGGCCTACGTACTCTTCTACAGGTGGGCGGGACCTACACTGGGCCTCTGAGCAGGACCTGTGGTCAGGCGCCCTGGGCCACGGGGAGGGGACTTGAGTGCCTGCACAGCCCCGCCAGGCCCAGGCCTGGCCCAGGCTGCTGCTTACCCTGCCCCCCCACCCCCCCACCCCCACCCCCGCCCCAGGAAGAGCAGCGAGGAGGCCGTGCGGGAGCGGCAGCAGGTGGTGTCCCTGGCGGCCATGCAGGAGCCCAGCCTGCTCCAGTTCTACGTGTCCCGAGAATGGCTCAACAAGTTCAACACCTTCGCCGAGCCAGGGCCCATCACCAACCAGACCTTCCTCTGCTCCCATGGAGGTGAGTTGCCCACCCAGGGGACGCTGGCACGGTGGGTGGGCCGAGCCCCAGCCCTACTTCCCTGTGCCTCCCTCTGCAGGCATCCCACCCAACAAGTACCACTACATCGACGACCTGGTGGTCATCCTGCCCCAGAATGTCTGGGAGCACCTCTACAACAGGTGAGGGGCAGGGGAGGGCGCTGGGGCGGGCGGCCGGAGCCCAGCTGGCCTGCAGGGGCAGCGTGGAGCAGCCCTGTTCTGTGTTTCTTAGTGCAAAGGACGCCTGGTCTGGGGTGCAGTCCCTCCCTGCCCTCAGAGGGGACGGGAGACTGGCCCACACAGAGGCAGGTGTGTTCTTCCACCCCACAGAAGCCTGCCTCTGTCTCAGGGGTGTAGGGACTGACAGCAGGGCCAGCAGCCCCAGCCAAGGAGCTCCCAGGGCCACCGCCATCAGGACCAAGAGCAGCAGCTCTCCCACTGCAGCCCAGCCCTGCCCAGGCCCCTCTGCAGCCGGGGGTGGTGTGGTCAGCTGTCCCTGCCCTGCCCCCTATTGGGTCAGCTTGGCCACATCCGTCCCAGGGTCAAAGCCACCTTCCCCCTGCCCAGCTGCCAGTAAGGGGGTCAGAAACTCACAGGAAGATGTGTCCCTTGATCCTGTGGGATCCCTTGGGCCAGGGACACATCTCCTGTGTCCTGCAGCCTCTCTACGATGGTGCCGCAGGGTCCAGTGGGCAGCTCCAGGCCCACAGCACCGTCCCAGAGGAAGCAGGGCCAGGCCACCCAGTCTGCGGGCTGTGCTCTGCCGGGCCAGGCTGTTGTCGCCATGCTGCACACAGCTGGCGAGGGGTGTGGCGCCCAGGCGGCTGTGAGGGGAGCCAGGGAGGGCGCGCCCTCTGCCTGTGCTGCCACCGCCCCCTCCTCAGGGCCGCATCTCTCCTTCTGGAGTGCAGGTTCGGGGGCGGCCCTGCCGTGAGCCACCTGTACGTGTGCTCCATCTGTCAGGTGGAGATCGAGGCCCTGGCCAAGCGCAGACGGATGGAGATTGACACCTTCATCAAGGTGCCACGGGCGCGGGTGGCCTGGGGAGCACTGGGGACGTGGCTCACTGTGTTCAGTCCCCAGCACCAAAAAGAGAAAAGCGATACCGTTAGGGAACTGGGCTGTGGCTCAGTGACAGAGCACCTGCTTGGCACACGTGAAGCCTAGATTCCGTCTCCAGCACCGCAAAACACAAGTGCTGTCATATGACAGAACGGATATGAGCAAAGAGAAGCACCTGCTGGGCAGGGAGAGCTGCCTGGACCGGTGCCTCGACCCTGCTTGGCCAGCACTCTGCCTCCAAGCTGCGTCCCAGCCCCAGGAAGCAGTTTTTGAAAAGCCAGGCGCTAAGCAACTCAGTGGGACCTGTCTCTAGATAAAATACAAAATAGGGCTGGGGCGTGGCTCGGCGGCCGATGCCCCTGAGGTCAGTCCTCAGTGCCCCAAAGGGAAAAAAAGCAGGTCTTGAGATTCACCAGTGTAACCAGCAGTCAGTGGCCTGGTGGGGACGTTCTAGGACATGCTCATTGAACTTGTCGAGGAGTCCTGGATTCCCACCTCCCGTGTCTGGTGGTGTCACGGACTGGGGTGGAGGTGGGGCCGGGCATTGGGACACCATCCAGGGAGGGGCAGCCGACCAGCCTTGCCCTCCGCCCTGCAGCTGAACAAGGCCTTCCAGGCTGAGGAGTCTCCGGGCGTCATCTTGTGCA
This sequence comes from Urocitellus parryii, assembly GCF_045843805.1. Classification (NCBI taxonomy): domain Eukaryota; kingdom Metazoa; phylum Chordata; class Mammalia; order Rodentia; family Sciuridae; genus Urocitellus; species Urocitellus parryii. The sequence continues at coordinate 205,645,156 of NC_135534.1, forward strand.
TCAGCATGCAGTGGTTCCGGGAGTGGGAGGCCTTCGTCAAGGGGAAGGACAGCGGTGAGTGGAGCCACTTCCACACCTGGCACTGGCCACCTGCAGAAGCTGTGGGAGGCGAGGTGGCTGCCAGTCAGGGAAGGTGCCCAGGGTCTCTGTTGCCCCCTCCAGTGGGGAGCGGAGGACACAGGTGAACTGCCCTCCCCGTCACCCTGCCCCCTCCTCTACCAACACCCAGGACTGTGGCCCTTCCTCCTGCAAGGCCAGTCCTGGAAGTCCCTTGGTCCTGGCCAATGCATTGTCTCAGACTCTCAGGAAACGCTCTGCTGTTGTCTGACCCTTCAGATCTACAGAGGGAGAAACAGACCCTTGACCAGGGGGTTCCCCACTGTCCCTAACAAAGAGCAGGAGGGCCAGACCTTGGCCTGGATGTGGATGCCCTTGCCTCCGTCAACCCACCCTTGGACCCCAGACCAGCAGAGTCAGTGGATCCTTGTACTGGGCGTTTGCCCCCTGGGAGCACCAGCACCCACCAGGGCTCAGGAGGGCGGTGTCTTGCTGCCTCACAGCCCGACCCCCCGCTGGTGGGGAGATGGTGCCAGGAACACCAGCAGCTTCTAAATAGCAGCTGATTGCTATTTGGCCCAAAGAGTCAGGCGTGGCTGTAGTTAGAACAAGGATGAGGAGGCCCAGCCCTGGCCTGGACACAGACCCTGCCGCCTGCCAGCTTCCACTCTGCAAGGTGCTGACCAGGCCTCAACTTCTGTCTGAGTGAAGTCTCATCTCATGATGGCTGAAGGTTAAATGCAGTGATGTGACACAGGGAAGGGGACTCGGTGCCAGCTGCCACCAGAGATTAGGTCATTGCCCACCCGCCGCTGACTGTTGCCAATGTGCTGGGGTCTGAAACGATTGTGTGTATCCTTGAAGTGCCCTCTGCCAGGTCCCAGGATGTTGGGGGCCCTTGGCTCACAGTGCGGTCAAGGGTCCTTTTCTACCCCAGCACCTCCCTTGTTAAGTGCTCTAAGGTGGCTGGCATGGTGGTGCATGCCTGTGATCCCAGCATTTAGGCGGCTGAGGATCACAAGATCGAGAGCAGCCAACTTAGTGGGCAACTTAGTGAGACTCCTGGTGTACTGGGCGGTAGAACCCCAATTCCCAGTACTGGGGGGGAAATACAGATTCCGAGCTGTCTGGAGGCTCAGGCTCGGGGCGGCCTCTGTAGGACACAGGTGTCAGAGCCTCACTGGAGAAGGCTGTGTCATCCGCAGGGCCACCCCCACTCCCAGCGCTGAGTCCACACCCTCTCTCCTCCAGAGCCTCCTGGGCCCATTGACAATAGCAGGATCGCACAGGTCAAGGGCAGTGGCCACGTCCAGTTAAAGCAGGGTGAGTCTCCTGGCTCCAGGCCCAGCTGGGCCCCTGTCCCTCCTGACTGCCAGGTGGTTTCCTAGTCGGGGTGCCCCCAGGAGCTCCCTTGCCACCTGTCTCAGAGTTGGGCTGTTCTCCCACCCAAGTGGAGACACGGGGAGGGTGTGGGTCCCCCAGGCCCCTCCCCCACCCTGCCTCTTCTGCCTCCTGCTGGCTTGTCCCACCCTGTTCTTTCTATCAACCCCACCCTGGGACACAAGGGGCTGCAGGCAGAGGTGTGTCCTCTGGGGCCCTTGGTAAAACAGTGTCCTGTGGACAATCCTGTGATTTCCGCTTGATGGCTTTGGGAAACACTGAGGTTGTATGTCACCAGCAACGATGGTTTCCCTCAGGCCTTGGGCTTGAGCCCCGGCCCCTGCCCAGGTGTGCCCCTTTGTCCTGCAGGGGCTGACTATGGGCAGATTTCTGAGGAGACCTGGACGTACCTGCACCACCTGTATGGGGGTGGCCCTGAGATTGCCATCCGGCAGAGCGTGGTCCAGCTGCAGGACCCCGAGACCTTGCATGGGGAACAAAAGATCGAAGCCGAGACGCGGGCCGTGTGACTTGGTGGCCAGGCCGTAAGTCCTGGCAGCTGGCCCCTCCCCTCTAAAACCCTCCCTGAGTCTCTTAGAGGGGTCCCGCCCTGCTGAGCTGGCTGTTCCCACAGGCCCTCCCCGCGGGGACATGTGCCCACAGAGGCCGCGTGGTGGCCACCAGCTGCATGTGGCAGTATCGGTGGCTCACAGCTCTAGTGCTGCCCCTAGGAATACACCCACTCCGCTGTCTCAGTGGCCGAGACTCTGGGTCTTTGTCCTGGCAGTGCCCACGCCAGTCACTGTCATCGTCGTCCCCAAACCTGCCCTCTTGCTAGCTCAGGTCCAGCTTTTCCTTGGAGCCCAGTGCTGCCCCTCAGCCAGAGGCTGGCGCCTGGACAGGGGCGGAGTGGCTGCTGCCTCCCAGCGCCCAAAAGCACAGAGGGAGGAGGCCACAGCGGAGAGTGGAGGAGCCAAGGCTCGGGACCAAGGGGCTTCTGCGTGCCTCCCTGCCGGCCCCCTCACCATGCACCCGGTTGTCATCAGCGGCCCCTGGAGTCTGGGCCGCTCTGGTGCATCCTGCAGACTGCTTGCTGGCGCTTGGGACAGAGCTGGGAGCTCTCCGCTGGCAGTTTCTGGAGGCGGCCGTCCCTCACTGATGTCCTACCCGCCATCGGTGTGGCTCGCCTCTGGTTCAGCCCTTAGCCTCACGAATGCCAAGCTGCCACCAGGGCCTGGACGGTGTCACTGGAATGCCTCACGCAGTGTGTCTGCTGCTGGCACAGCTCCAGGAGGCCTAGAGCGAGTGCCAGCCCTTCCCCAGCCCCTCCCCAGCCCCGGCCCCGGCCCCGGCCCCAGGCCCCACCAGGGGGGGCGCGGGGCTGCTCACACAGGAAGGTCCCTCTGCGGGCCTGGCAAGGCTGTTCCCCCCTCTGGGGGCATGAAGTCCCCTGGCTGCAATAGCTGGACCAGGTGTACACCCTGTTGGGGTCGGAGCACAGGGAGGGCACAAAGCAGGGGTCCCGGGACCAAGTCCCTCAACTGTGGCCTGCACGTGCCCAGGGAGCCCTGGCAGCGTCCTGGTGGAGCCCAGACTTTTCTGCTGGGGCCTGGATTCACCCGCTCTGTTCCTTCACACCCAGACAGAGCAGCTGCTGCTGGGCCTGTGAAGTCACCAGCTTGTGAAAGCTGCTGCCGCCTGTCGCCACGGGCCCTGTGCCCGCGCTGCACCCTCGAGATGTGGAGGCCACTGTGCAGGCCGTCACCTGGCCTATGTCTGCATGGCCAGTGTGTGTTCAGAATGTCATAATAAACAGATGTGTCCCACAGTCACCTCTGCCTTTGCCACAGTCATTTCTGTCCCTTGAGGGAAAGTGAAACTGGCTGCCATATGGAGGGTTGTGGGTCCTCGCAGGCCCCTGGAGCCCAGGTGACTGAAGTGGTGAGTGATCGGGCACAATAGGAGCAGTGCCCATGGCGGCCTGAGGCCCGGGGCTGCAGTGGCCCGGGGCCAGCAGGTGGCTGTGGAGTAGCAGCCAGCGGAAGCCGCCTCTCCACCACCCGGCCCCAGCTGCAGGCCCTTCCCGAAGCCTGAGTCGGAGGCTCCATCTCCACGACCTCTGGAGTCTGCCCTGGAGTTTGGGTGGTGGTTTTCACTGTGGAGACTTCCCTGGGGAGAGAAGGGCTTGAGATTTCTGTAAATCACTCAAAACGTGCCCATGGGCTGGGGTGAAGCTCGGGCTAAAGCACGTGCACGGCAAGCACAGGGCCCTAGGTTCAGTCCCCAGCGCCCAACAAACAGGGCTCCCGTGCTCTGCCGGGGGCCTTCCCTGTTGAAGGTGGAGGACGGGAGTGGAAAGGCTGCGGAGGGCTGGTTTATTTCAGAGGGTGGAGACGCTCCTTCTCGTGTGGCAGCGAGGTGAGCCAGACGTGGATAGGTACCAATTTGCCTTAAAACGTTTCCTATATATTTTCCCTGAAATATCCAGCTTTTAAGGGGCTCGGTCAGAGCTGGACATGGAATCTGAAGACAGAGCTGGGTCCGTGCTTGTTCACCTCAGCTGGGTGGAGACAGGAAGTACTCAGTGCCTGGGGAGGCCGGTCCAGGCTTCTTTCCCATGCACTGTCCCCAGAGATGGCTCCTGGAGACAGCCTGGGAATGGTTGCTTTGGTGCCATTTATCTATTTATTTATTTATTTATTGGCACCAGGGACTGAACTCGGGCACTCGACCACTGAGCCACAACCCAGCCCTGTTTTGTATTTTATTTTACTTTTTAAATATATATTTTTTTTTAGTTTTAGGTAGACACAATATCTTTATTTTATTTGTATGTGGTGCTGAGGATCAAACCCAGGGCCTCATGCATGCCAGGCGAGTGCACTACCACTTGAGCCACATCCCCAGCCCCGTTTTGTATTTTAGCACCTCGCTGTTGCTGAGGCTGGCTTTGAACTCACGATCCTCCTGCCTCAGCCTCTGGAGCTGCTGGGATTACAGGCCTGCACCACCGCACCTCGCCCTTTATTTTTTATTTAGAGACAGGGTCTCGCCAAGCTTGAGGCTGAACTTGCAACTTCTTGCCTCAGTCTCCCGTCATCAGTGCCTTTTTTTTTTTTTGAGTTTTTAATATTTATTTTTTAGTTCTCGGCGGACACAACATCTTTGTTGGTATGTGGTGCTGAGGATCGAACCCGGGCCGCACGCATGCCAGGCAAGCGCGCCACCGCTCGAGCCACATCCCCAGCCCCCATCAGTGCCTTTTAAATGAGCCAGGAAGCCCCCCCTGCCAAGGGGCCCTGTGTGTGGATGTGCAGCTTGTCCACCAGCCTGCGGCTCTGCTCCAAACCTGCATTAGGGCTTCTGCCATGTGCAGCTTCCCCGTCTGCTCTTCCTACTGCTGATCTGTTTATTTATTTATTTATGGTGCCCTGACTGAACTCAGGGACACTCAACCACTGACCACTATCCCCAGTCCTCACTGAGTTGCTCAGCACCTCTCCATTGCTGAGGCTGGCTTTGAACTCTCAACCCTCCTGCCTCAGCCTCCCAAGCTGCTGGGATTACAGGTGTGCACCACTGCGCCCGGCCTCTGTTCTGTTATAAATTTGGTACAAACATGAATCACCCCGGGATGTAAGTGGATTTTGGCTCCCTCCCTCCCTCCCTCCCTCTCTCCCTCCCTCCCTCCATTGTTCACAGTTCCAAGGGCAGAGGGTGGGGAAGGGATCAGTGCCTTCAGAGAAAGCTTGAAAAGCAGAATGCATTTTGGGGGGAAGGTACCAGCCCCAGGGACGTGTTAGGGTGCAGCCTCCAGTTTTCCCATTGGTTTGACACCAACGTCCAGTCCTGATGAAGGGGTCTGGAGACAGGGACTGGGACAGGGTTCTGAAGAGTCCGGCCAGGGCTCTGCCAGGGGCAGTCAGAGGTCGCGCTGGTCCTGGAGCACCAGGGCACTGAGCTATCCTGGGAAGACCCTCCTAAGCTACTTCCAGAAGCCCAACAGAAAATGAATTCCCACAGCTTTCATGACCATTACTGCAGAGGACAAAGACCCGTGGGGCCTTTTAACTTCAGTGTCCTGTTGTGGCCCTGCGGTGTCCCTCACTGATCTCACTCACTATAGCCACCTGGGAGAAGTGCTTAAGTCGGGGCCTGAGTGAGCCCTCGATACCCTCTGGAGCCACACAGAGGGGCTGCTCAGTGCCAGTGGCCTTGGCAGGTCTTGTCAGAGGACAGACAGACACCAGCGGTGGGAACATGAGGTGAAGGGAATGATTCTGCCGGTGCACCCACCGTGCGGACCCCCACATGCTTTCTTTTCCAAGAAGCAATTTATCCACAGCCCTGCCTGACCTCAGTGGACGGGCTCTGTCACCTTCCTCAGCAAACTATCCGTTATCTGCAGGAGAAATTTAGGTCTGAAATGTCAATAAGAAGAACACAGGTTCATCCATAGTCCTTGGTCGGTGAGCCTTCTGGGTCCTGCAGTGTGGCAGAGCCTGCAGAAACCGGAGCCTGGATCTGCGAGATTCTGGAAACCTTCCGGGACACTTCAAATCTACAGAGTAGAGACTATCCTGCCTCAGATCCACACGGCTCCATGGGAAGACACACAAACAAAATGAAAAAACAAGGGAATAAAGTGCTCCAAACAAACCAAGCTGCTCCCATAAGAGAATCCATCGAAGAAATGTCAGAGAAGGAGTTCAGGATGTATTTAGTAAAACTGTTCTACAACTTAAAGAATTGTATAAGAGAGCAGGCACAGGAGTTAAGCAGTAAAATAACAGATTCGCTTCAGGAGATGAAAGATCACTTCTGTAAAGATATATTAGAGGTCCTGAAAAGAAATAAAGAAGAAATCATTGAAGGGAAGGAATCACTAAACCAACTTAAAAGTTCAATGGAAAGTATCACCCACAGACAAGACCATTTGGAAGATAGAACCTCAGGCAACGAAGACAAAATATATAATCTTGAAAATAAAGTTGACCCCACAGAGAAGATGATAAATTGCGTGACATTCCCTCACCCAGACACCATGCCCGAACAGCAACTGCTAAAGCCAACCGAGTGGAGCTACTGTGGCTACTTCTGGGCTGATAAGAAGGATCCCCAAGGCAATGGCACGGTGGCTGGGTTTGAACTGCTGCTCCAAAAGCAACTGAAGGGCAAACAAATGCAGAAAGAAATGTCTGAATTTGTCCAAGAGAGGATAAAGATTGAAGAAGAATATGCAAAGAACTTGGCTAAGCTCTCTCAGAACTCCTTGGCTGCACAGGAGGAAGGCTCCTTGGGAGAAGCTTGGGCCCAGGTGAAGAAGAGTCTGGCAGATGAAGCAGAGGTTCATCTCAAGTTCTCCGCCAAGCTTCACAGCGAGGTAGAGAAGCCCCTAATGAATTTTCGTGAGAACTTCAAGAAAAACATGAAAAAGTGTGACCACCATATCGCTGACCTCCGCAAGCAGCTTGCCAAGCGATATGTGTCAGTGGAGAAGGCCCGGAAAGGCCTCACAGAGCGGCAGAGAGACCTGGAGATGAAGACCCAGCAGCTGGAGATCAAGCTGAGCAACAAGACAGAGGAGGACATCAAGAAGGCACGGAGAAAGTCCACATAGGCTGGTGATGACCTCATGCACTGTGTGGACCTCTACAACCAGGCGCAGTCCAAGTGGTTTGAAGAGATGGTGACCACCACTTTGGAGCTGGAGCGGCTGGAGGTGGAGAGGGTGGAGATGATCCGGCAACATCTGTGTCAGTACACACAGCTGCGGCATGAGACAGACATGTTCAACCAAAGCACAGCCGAGCCTGTGGACCAACTGCTTCGAAAAGTGGACCCGGCCAAAGACAGAGAGCTGTGGGTCAGAGAGCACAAAACGGGCAACATTCGCCCCGTGGACATGGAGATCTAGACACGCCTGTGCGGCCCCGGGGGGTCCTGCCTAGGAGAGGGGCTGGGGGTCCCATGGAGAGGGGGTGGTGGCTCCCACTGGGTGAAGCTGACCTCCCACCCACTCTCCTGTCCACTGAGGAGAGAGGAGAGAGCTGGCAATTCCAGAAGGGTGATCTGGATGGCTCAGCTGGGGAATCCCAAATATTCCCAGGCCAAGAAGACAGACCTGCAACCCCTCCCTTGTCTCCAAGACTGAAGCCCCCCCCCCCAAACCCTGTGCCGTGCTTGTTGCTCTGAGAACAAACTGAGGCTGGAACTTTGTGGTCCCTGCTGAGTTCCATAGGGGTGGCCGTCACATACTTGTGCCCTTGGATGCCCCAAAGCCCATCCTCCAGCTGGTCCCTTTATCTCCGGGGCTTTGGAAGATCAGGGAAGGGCTGTCTCTGCCTCCAGGCCAATGTCAGGGTCAGAATCATGGATAGAAGGCGCCGTCAGCTCAGCCTGCACCTTGAATCCTTTACGGCCCTCTCTATTTTTCTCATTGCATTCTGGGAGCCCAAATCTGGCTTTTCTTGGCCACTTTTCATTCTCGTGGGTCTTGGGAAGGCTTGTTTTCTGTCTTCCCTGACCAACCCTGCCCAGAGAGGTCAGGATGGAACTACCTCATTTGGCAAACTAGCCCCAAGTTGGAGCATTGAATCACAGTTCCTATCAGACCAGGCATCATCTCTGAAGTCTCTGGAAATCCTTATCCCTCCATTCCTCAGCTGCTTTCTCAAGGGAGTCCCCACCCCTACCTTGCCACCCCTGCCCAGTCTCAACTAGAGGGAGCTTTCCAAAGCTCTCCGCCAGGGAGACCTCCTCCAGCTGTGTGCATGTCCAAAAGCTTTGAGAGATGGAGATGAGCCAGAAACCACATGGGTCTGTCTCCCATGGTGTCTTGTCCAACATGGGGCTACCCTGAACCCCCCCTCCCAGGCTGCCCACCAAGGGCTTAATAGGGCTAGGTCAGTCCCACATGGGAGACAGGTTAGGGCAAGTCTTTGTCAGACTCCATCTGCTTATGCAAGATAGGGATTGGACTGCTGTCCCTTGTATGGGCATTGCAGACTCTCTCTCTCTCTCTCTCTGCTATCCAGGCGTGTCCTGCCACCTGGACCTCCAGCTCCTCTGAACTTTCCAGAGTCCTGCACCAAGCCCTTGCTTGTTGCCAGCACTTCCTTTCCCTGCGTCCATCTTCCCTGGAGAAGCCTGAGCCAAGTGTGACTCGGAAGCTTTTCAGCACTACCCCTGGGTTCAGCCTGCCACTTTCTTTCTCGACTACAGCAAACACCATCTCCACCATCTTAGCCTAGAGAACCAGCCTGAAAGGGCTGGGAGAAAAAATTGACACAGTGAGCAAGGAACAGCTTCTAGCCAGAAACCCCTGCTCTGAGAGCCCATCTTCATCTTTCCCCTTGATGGCTTTCTGCTTGACCCTTCCGTCTCCCATGGGGGCAGAATTCTACGAGCCCAATTCACGGGTCTTTCCCTCCGTTTTACATTGCTCATAATGGATGTTAATCTTGAATCCTTCAGCATCTCTTCCATTGAATTAGAATGGCTTTCTCATAGTTTATTTTAGAAAGATGTTCAATATACTAAAGCAAACCAAAAAATAAAAAATTAAAAAAAATTAAAAGGGCTGGGGATGTGGCTCAAGCGGTAGCGCGCTCGCCTGGCATGCGTGCGGCCCGGGTTCGATCCTCAGCACCACATACAGACAAAGATGTTGTGTCCGCCGAAAATGAATATTAAAAAAAATTATCCTTAAAAAAATAAATAAATAAGAAGACAAATATAAGGGGTCCTTCCTGATTAAAATCAGCAGAGCTCCTGGGTCTTATATGGTAGGAATTAAAAAAAATTAAAAATTAAAAAAAAAAATTACCCTGAAGGGAGGACTTTTGTAACCCTGTCACAGACCAGATCCTGGATCTCTGGGAGATAAGGATAATTTCCCCTAACTGTGAAATTGGTAACAGATTCCAGTTAGAACAGGTCCACATGGGCCAAAGTGACCTAGAGTGGTCATGGCAGTGGGGACTTGAGATCTGATGTCATCCTGCTGTCAGTCAAAAGTCAAGAGGTGGACTGGGTGGGACTCTCTGGAAGGGGGCGTGCCGCCCCTCTCCTCTCTGAGAGGACCCACCCTCTCCCTGAGAGTGTCCCTTTCCCGCGCCTCCCTCACACCTGTCGCTCTACGTGCCGAGTCCAGACTTTCTAACTTGATGCCAAGAATCGGAGCCGCCTCAGTTTCCCAGAAGTTTCCAGCCCTGTAACAGCCTCAGAAGAAAGGACAGCAGAGGCCAGGGAGGACATGTTCCACCTGGACATTGGCCCCTCCAAGCCAAGCCCCTGCAGTTGTGGACATTAGCTGGTTCTGCCCTGAGACCCATGTGGTCCACCCTTGGCAGGAAGATGTTGTGTCCCTTGGTGGTCACCATTTCAGAACCAGTCTGTCCGTCTGCCTTCTGCCTCCTCCCTCTCTCCCTCCTCGGCCTGCCTCCCTGCCCGCTGGTTCCATCCTGTCTCCTGGTCAGGGATTCTCCGGCACTCTGCCTTCTGCTTCCACTAGAGGTCGTCACCGGCCCTGCTGACCTAGGGCTGGGTGTGGCCCAGGCAGGTGGGGGTGACTGAGGTGGCCCTGTGGCTGGTATTTCCAGACCTACCAGAGGAACCTGGTGCACAGGTTCCGGCCCCCCCGCCCCAAGCCTCTGAGTCAGGAGTTTCTGGCTGTTGAAGAGGCCCCGGATACTGCAGAATACAAATGACCCTGCTGTTTCCAACCCATGTGAGGCAGAGCTCCCTCGCCCGACCGCAGCCAGGCCCCAGAGCTGCCCGAAATGTCCTTCCTCAAGTCATCTTTCACTGACAACCTAGATGGCAGGGTAGCTGCAGACTCCCTGGACCCCTCATCTGCTCGGTCTCACTGGGAAACCTGCATTCCCAATTGCTCGGAGGTTTGGGACCAGCCTTGGAGGCAGGTCCCACTCTGGAAGCTAGTTATGTGCACTGAGGGGAGGAGGCTGAGTGTGGCTCTTATGACCTCCCTCTTGCCCATCAGGGATCAAGTGACTTGGCATTGGCAGGTAGGCTCTGGTCACACTTAGTGTAGCTCAGCAGGTGGACACTCTCCCCTGGTGGATAACTGTCTTTTTAAATCAGCCCTAAAAAGTCTCAGGAAACGGGGTGCAAATGCCTGTAATCCCAGTGATTCAGGAAGTGGGGGCAGGAAGATCAAAAGTTGGAGGCCAGCCTCGCCAACTTAGTGAGGCCCTCAGCAATCTAGTAAGACTCTATCTCACAATAAAAAATAAGGGCTGGGGTTGTAGCTCGGTTGGTAGAACGCTTGCCTAACACATGTGAGGCACTGGATTTGATCCTCAGACCCACATAAATATAAAATAAATAAAAATATTATGTCATCTACCAGAAAAAAAAATAAAAAAATAAAAATGAGTGTTCCTGGTTTCAATCCCCAGTACCAAAAATAAAGATGAAAAGGAAACAGCCTGTCGTGCTGGCGAACCCCTGTGATTCCAGCAACCAAGGTAGGAGGACTGCAGGTTTGAGGCCAGCCTCTACAACTTAGTGAGACTCTGTCTCAAAATAAAAATGGCTGGGAATATAGCTCTTTGGGATTGCACCCGTGGGTTCAACTCCCAGATACCCCCCCCCCAAAAAAAAAAAAACGAAAAAACCCAAAACCCTCGGGAAACAAGCCTGGGATACAGCCCAGTGGCGTAGTACTTGCCCAGCATGCAAGAAGCCTTAGGTTCATCCAGTATGGGGATGGGGTGGGGTGGGGGACTTTAGGACAGGTGTGGGCATGAACCAGTCATCTCACCACCCCAACCCAAAGGCAGGGGTGAAACTCTCAAAGCTGGCTGTGCTCCAGGGCCTCACGCCGCAGCCCGCCCATGGGTGCAGGACACTAGGGTCCCCACCCTTCACAGTTTTCCCGAAACAGCTCAGCATGGCCTGCAGCTGTACAGAAACCTGCAATTCCGGCCAGGCCAACCAACAGGAGGACCAGCTTGAGCACTTGTGACAGGGATCAGATCAGTGACCCGTGAACTTGCTCTGACTGTCCTGTCCCACCTCCCCCGCAGCAGGGTTCCTGAGTGGCTAGTACAGCTGCCCGCCGAATCTGCCCACAGAACGAAATTCCTACTTCCAGATCCTTGAGTCTCGGAGAGGCCTGACTGCCCTCCCGGTGGGGGGAGGCACCTCCAGCTCAGGTCTCAAACCAGGCCTGAACAGCTGACCTTGCCTCTTGGCCCAGGGGGCTGCTGATGGCACCAGAGCTCCTGTGACTGGGTCATCTCTCGGTGCAACAAAGGAGTCCAAGGATGCTACACCAGAAGTTACACTTTATTTAACATTTAGAAGATTAACATAGTTACAAGGTCAATGTGGGCCTTCCAATGGAAGCACTTTATTTGGTTTAATTCCATTTCCAGGGAAAAACAGGCAATTTCAGACCTTAACAGTGGCAAGGGGCGTTTACAACACTGAAATGCCTCCAAGTGTAGAGTAAGTGCACGCACGCGCGTGCACACACACACAGACGCACACGCGCACATACACACATACATATACACACGCACACACAAGAAGGTGTAAAGGTGCTTGACATCGGGTTAAAACATAATTGTGGATTTTTTTTTTTTGTACTGAGATTGAACTCAGGGTGCTTTATCTGAGCTCTATCTCCATCCCTTTTTAATTTTAAGACAGGGTCTCCCTAAGTTGCAAAGGCTGGCTTCAAACTTGCAATCCTCCTGCCTCAGCCTCCTGATTCAGGTGGCGTGCCCCACCCTGCCTGGCTTGGGATCATTTTTTTCTTAATTTCTTTTTACTAGTTGTTCATTGACCTTTATTTTATTCATTTATTTATATGTGGTGCTGAGAATTGAACCCAGTGCCTCCCACATGCTAGAGAAGCGCTCTACCACTGAGCCACAACCCTGCCCTGGGCTTGGATCATTTTTAAAAACGACGGGTGGGGTGTTAAAGCACAGGAGGTGGAGCCAGTAAGAAACATGAAACCACAATTTCTGGAAAAATCCTTTCATTATCGTAACATTTTATGTTGTTGAACTTTCTGATGACAGATGTTGCGGAAAGGCATCAGTGGCCCCTGTGCTGTGTGGGTCACGCGGTGGCTGAGCCCGAGGCTGAGCAGGACAGACCCAGAGGAAGATCCCTGCATGTTTTCCCACGCCTCCCCCCCACCCCTCCTGCAAAGGAAAAACCTGGGTAAATGACAAGTTCCTCTCTTTCCCTTTGTCTTTAGGTCATTTTCAGAACAAGTTTGATAAAAACGATCCATTTTTACCTTACAACACTGTATTCTAGCAACGACGGGCAGCGGGTGCCAGGGAGGAGGGCGGAGCACCCACATCTCTCCTCCATGGGAGCTGCCCCAAGGTCTCAGGGATGCTTTCGCAGTAGGATTCCCAGAGTAGACGGTAGGACCTCAGCATCACAGAATCCCAAGCATGGAGGCAGCCCCGGGGGAACACATTGGGAAGTGCTCATTCTCCAGTCTTTGGGGACACGGGTGGTACAGACAGGTCACAGAGCGCAGGAGCACATCCTGTACTGGGTCTCGACATTAAAGGAACAAAGAACCGTGCTGACACTTCACCCCCTACGTTGCAAGAAACGAATTTACCTGGACCGCAATGTGAAACGGCACGACGCACATGCATTACGGAGGCTCTAAAATCAGATTAAAAAAAATTAGCATCCTTGTGGAATAGTCAGTGGTCAGCCAGACTCGGCAAAGTCCAGGAGTCCCAGAGGTGCCGCCCGCCATGCGACGGCGGGGGTGGGGCTGCTGGGCGAGGGCTGGTCTGCAGCCGGGGCTGGGCCCTGACAGCGCTCATCTGTGGGCTTGGCTTTAGTCCCATTGGCAAAGCCACCCTCCTGCGCCCCCAGGCGTAGGCCGATCGGGCTGCCCACCCTGAGTGGAGGCCATGCTCCAGGTCCCCGGCCCTGGGCTCAGCCTCAGTTTTGAGGAACAGCGAGCCAGGGCTCCTGCTCCCCCTTCGCTTGCCCTGAGCCTGCTCCTCAGTCCGCTCCTTGCTGCGGTCTCCAGTCGCCAGAGGGCGGAGCTGCTGAGGCTGGTTCGCGGTCACCCCTGGTCTGCCCAGGGAGTCATCTCCTGGTTTCCACGGGACAAATCACCAGCAGACAGGCCTGACTCCGAGGACCTGTCCTTTCCATCCCTGTCCCTGTGGCTCTTGCTAGGCTCCCTGGTCACGAACACCAAGAACTGTAGTGCCCCAGGTGAGCCCCGGTGCCAACCACCCAGGACACTAGGGCGCGGCCCTCGCCCTCGGCGGGAGACGCGGCAGGACTTGTTCCGCACCAAGGAAGAGGAGAAGCTGTGCTGCTAAGGCCTGAGTGGCCACAGGTTAGGTGACCACAGTTTCCCCCCAGAGATCCGAAAGGGGAGGGAGGAAACAGGTCCAAGGGCAAGTGCAGTGGCTGCCAATGGCCGGCAGAGCTCATGGACAAGGGCAGAAGCGGCGGCCACAGGGTCCTCAAAGGACCACGAGAGGCACCAGGTCTTTGGTGATGAATGCACTCAAGTCCCACAGTGCTACTCTTGGGATTCATGGGAAGAAGAGGAAGTTTCACTTTGCAATAATGAGCTACCAAAAGGAGAGTCACCGGGGAACCAAGTGCCACACGTGGTCTGTAGTCATCATGGATAGGAAGATGACCAGGAGGGGTGGACCAGGATGCCCCTTATCTAAGGTGGACATGGGTAGGACGAGCTGGGGTTGGGCTTCCTAGCCTCTGCAGACAGGGCACCAAACTAAAGTGTGTGTGTGTGGCTGGAGTGGAGGACATCCAAGTCTGACCGGAGGGTCCAGGAATTGTGGGCAGGGTCCATGTGGAGCACGAGGTGCCAGCCCACAATCAGGAAGGCACCTCTGGGAGAGGAAGCATCTGCTAATGTAAGACACCAGGGGACGCGTGGGTGACACGTGGTGCTCAGCCCACCCTGCGACTGCCCGTCCTCCTTGTCCAGATTCTGTTACTCGCCCCAGGAGACCCGTGGCGAAGTTTTCACAAAAAGGCACAGTGTGAAATGACGAGGAGGCCAGGGCACGCGGTGGGTGGACTGGGGCCCTGGACAGAGGGGAGGGGCAAGGTGGGCAGCGTGCTGCCACCTTCTGGCCTGGGCACGTGGGGACTGGGGGGATGAGGATGACCCCTGCTGTGCGGTTGGGGACACCTGTCCCCTCCAGGCCACCAGCGTGGGCCTCAGGGCTGGCTGAGCCACAGTAGCATGCTGTAGGAAGGACAGGAGAGGCAGGCAGGGTGGCGGGGACAGGGCTGCAGGTGGGCGGGAGGGCGGCCCCCAGCAGGCCGGGCAGCGGTCAGCAGCGCGGGAGGCCTGTGGAGACAAGCGCCCGGCCACGGGGGGCTCCTGGGAGGCTCGCCGCCGGTTGGTGCCGCGAATGCCGCTTTAGGAATCTACAACACAAAAAGAGAAGAGAAAGCGCGTTAGAGAGGGTCGCGGGCAGAGGCGGGCACTTTGCAGTTCACTGCAAACTGCTCCGCCCTGGGCAGGGCGGGGCGGGGCTTTGGCAGCAATTGGTTATCAAGAGCGTCCTACATAAGGAACTTTCACGGTTATCTCCCATCTTCAGCCAGTTTTACTTTGGGGTTAAGAGAAGCCCAAACCAGATCAATGCCGCCCTCCCCACCCGTCCTCCTCCAGGGGGCAGGGCCAGCCTTGGCTTCCAGGGGCCACTCCCCAGCCCCTGGATGGTGCCAGGAAGTGAGTCTATCAGATGGAAACTCTTGGTTCCTCAGTGAAAAGGAAACCTCGTCAATTAACAGTGAAAGTTCTTCATCACCAGGAGGCAGAGGAGACACAGAGAATGGGCTCGGGAGCCCTGAGGGACACACAAGGCAAGGAGCAGGGCAGATGGCACTGGAGGAGGAGGAGGAGGCAGAATTTTTATAAAGCATTTGGCTAGAAAATTTCCCATTGCTAACAATGAAAGAGTTAAATACTCATTACACAGAATAATTTTCTTGGAAAAAGAGAAAAATCACTTAAAATACACAACACTGAGAAAATATAACGTTTATTAGAGAGGCAGATATGAGGGGTACAACTAGAAGATGCCAGACAGATTCTTTTCTTTTAGGGTAAGAGAAAGAAACAATCATGTTGGCCGTGTTCAATGCAACTTACTCAGAACCCAAGAGTCTATAAAAACTCAAGTGCGGAGCAGCCAGCTGGGGACCCAGCTGGGGCAAGAGTCCTGGGCCTCCCCAGAAGTTATAAAAACAAAAGGTCATTAGGCAGCAGAATAACCGATAAAACAAACAGATAAAAGAGTAAGACATTAAAACAACTAATTCAAGTCATCCTTTTTAGTTTTTAAATTGCAGTATATACAAATAAATTCCTAGGTGGGGAGAATTATGGACATGTTTAACAGAAAGCAATTCTAAAAACACAAAATGCAACCACATAAGGAAATCCCAATCCAGTTGACCAATTTACTCTAGTCTAAATATTTTGGCAATTATTAAATAAGCACATTGTGGACACCACACACACACATACACACATACACACACACACAGAGAGAGAAAAGTGCACTGGTATTATTAAAAAGAAAACAACTGCTTTGAGGTTTGGTATCAGAAAGCAGGGGCTGCCCCAAACCACGGGCTGGGGCAGGACGTGTCGACCAGCATTGTTAACCTCTAGGGGCCTCTTTCCAATAAAAGGAGAAGATCATAAACAGCTGAGATTTTGCTGCTTTTATTGAAATGGCACACTGATGGGAAGAAAACCTAAGGGTACTCGGGGTGGACACGAAAACTCTGACTCTTCGGCAATCGTTCCAATGTCTTCTAACATCACGCCCCGACAAAATGGAACCGAAACCACAATCCCCTTTTTGACTTCACCAGTGTGACCTAGGTTGATTTGCAATAAGTACTGAGGCTTACAACTTAGTGATGTAAATTTAGGCATTCAAACTGAACCCCCTTCCCACCCGCGCTTTGCCTTGCAAGCCAACTGAGTGATTTCCAAATCAAATTTGCACAACTCCAGGGTGGGGGTGGGGGGCGGCGAGTTCACTGAGTGGGATTTCAAGAGGCTAACACTGTCTGGCCCTACTTTATGCGTTTTCAGTGTTCCTTGCTTTTGCTAGCAGCTCCTGGTCTGGACACAAGCTCAGCATGGGATGGAGGGGCAGAGGTTTTATTCCTAGGGGTCTCCGGGCTACCTGGTCACCTGAATAGAGCTGCTCACCTCACACTCAGACCCACCCCTGGGTTTAAGGCTCTGCTGGTTTTCTCATGGCAGTACCTACAAAGCAGAACCGAAACCATTGCCCCAGAGAGGCCCCAGCGTGAGTGGCTTTATCAATACTATGCCAGCTAAAGATATTCGAAAGGAATTTGAACTACAGAGTCAATATATAGATTGAAAAAACCAGGTGAGCAGCCCGGCGTCCAGCCCGGGCTGCCGACTGTCCCCGTGGCTACCAGGGCACACTGGGTGAAAGGCACAGGGATCTCTTTACACTGTCTTTGCAACTGCCTGGGACTCTGTCATTATTTCCAAAAAAAAGGGGTGTCTTTAAAAAAATCAGGTTGTCACTAAGTAAAGATCACTCAATTCCAATTTGGTGGCCCTTGTGAAATCTAAGTGAAGTTGCTGCTGGAATCTTGGAACACAAGATTCCAGCAGGGAATCCTGGACCTGCCGGGTCCTAGACCTGCAGCTGCAGGGCCGAGCTTCAGGGCTGGGGGTGCAGCTCAGGGGCAGAGCACCTGCTTAGCATGCAGGAGGCCCCGAGCTCCAGGTTAGAACAACAACAAAAAACAGCTCTAAATTGACTTCAGCTTCTAAAGTGAGCCCACTCTGCAGAGGCAAGGATCCAACTCCCTCCTTCAAAGTAGAAAGATATAAATAAATAAATTTCAAAGTCAAATCCAAAGAGAACTTTACCCGGATGCTTTCATTCTGACCCATTTACAGCTGGTTCTCGGGGGGCCTTTGGGGCGGATTCTCACAGCGGGCACAATTAATCACAGGACTTGGTATGCATGAAACCAACATCACTACCCGCCCTCCCGCCTCCGTGCCAACTTAAAAATGCAAATTCCCACATGGCCCAGATTCCTTTAAAACGGAGGCAACAGTCAATCATATGAAATGAGCCAGAAATTCTAAAACCATTGCCCTTACATTGAAACTTTGGGTTCTTCCAGATGCCAATGACTTAAACACTCCCCACAGTTTCCGCTTTGAAAAGGACTGTCTTGAGGTCCCTGTGCAGCAGTGGCTCTATTTCTAGCCCCTCATGGGCAATGTGAGCTGCTGCTGCAAACCCAGAATCAGAACCTGGCAGGAGCAGACGAGGCACGGGCATCGCCCGCACTTGAGAAGCTCATCTGGCCAGGACAGCGCTGGCACCTCGGTCCGCCGTCACGGGGCAGAGCCTGGAGGCCAGATTTCCTTTGGTTGTTGAGGACCATGTAGACATAAAAGCTCAAGAGGGCCTGACAGCAATGTCACCACATTCAAGTGAAAATACATGCGCTCGGGCCAATAGAAGAACCTCATGACCTCTTCATTAGGGAGGGAAGATTTTATTTATGACTTTCCCCCTGGACAGACTGTGACTCAACAAACTCGCATAGTTGCATTTATTAAGTGACAGTGAGGGTCACATCCTCCTGCAAGGCCATCCGTGGCAGACACCAGCCGAGGTCCTCTGGTGCCTCGTGATGTGTGTGGACTTTTTAATTGAGAAATATTAATTAAAAGCTAGAAGGCGACTTTTTTTTTTTTCTCATTATCTACAGATGCTGCCGAAAGGAGGAATGTTTTATCAGGTTTCAAGTGACACAGATATAAGTTGGCAGTTGGCAGCTTCACACACAATCTCATCAGCAAGTGAAACTTGATTTTAGCCAAAGCTCAGACAGACAAGGAGACTCGGCGTGCGGGGCCCGCGGTCCACCGCGCCACCCCGCCGCGCATCCGGTCCTCCCGGGGCTGCCTGTAACAGTCACGGTTGTGGGGAGGGCCAACTCCAAGTTTTAAAAAGGTTTTAAGTGGTATTAAATATAAGTCTTAGCACCTTTGGCATTTTTGTCCAAATAGACTTCGACGTACGAGGTGGGGACATAGCCCTCTTCGTCCTCGTTCCTCCGGATGCGGGTCCATCCGTCGCCCTTGTCCTCCTCGATGACGTACAGGATTTCTCCTTCAATCACGGAAATGGTTCCTTCATTCTGACCTGCAGAGGCAACATGGCAACGCTTTAGATTTCTTGTCCCAGCAGAAAGCCAGGGGGACCTTGGCGGGGGAAGGCAGTAGGGGTCAGTCTGGGGTCAGTTCGAAGGCCATCCCCTTAGACCTCCTGCACACAAGGTCCCTCAACGCTGACCCCGAATGCTCTCCTCCCACCTAGAGACCTTCTGGGTCTCCCGTCCATCTCTGCAGGGAGCCCCTTTCTGCTCCCCCCCCATCCTCCCCCTCTGGGCTTTCTCTTGGTGACCGTGCCCCGACTCCGACTCCCTTGCCACAGTGTCCTCTCCTACGTAGGCTTTTTCCAGCGGCTACAGTTCCACCTGTAGCAAGCTCCCTCTGGCTGTGGCCCTGGCCCCCAGGAACCTGCGGCCACTGGGCTCCTGCTCCTCCCTCCCCATCCCGCTGGACAGCCCACGGTCCTGGCGACAGGGCTGGGGAGTGCCTCTCATTTCCTCTCCTCTTTGTTCCTGGGTCTGAGCAGCCTGTCCACGGCAACCTCTCTGTGTCCACTTGCTAAGATCAATTACAAAAGGCCAGCCACCGAGGTCCAGGCGGTTTTCTGAAAGACCAATAGCTTAGGGACCTGTTGGCAGGGTGACAGGGTGGATTGGAGGCGGCACGGCTTGGATGGCAAGCAGCGGCGGAAATGGTGAATCTGGTGCTTCTTTCTCATTTTGTAAACAAGGACTTTTAGCCTGTTAAAGGCTCCGAAAAGTCCTGGCACACCTGCCTGTGCCAATCATGGTGGCCCAGGCTGAGGCAGGAGGATTATGAGTTCAAAGCCAGCCTCAGCAACTTAGTAAGGCCCTAAGCAATTCAGCAAGATCCTGTCTAAATATAAAAAATAAATAATAAAAAGGGGCTGGGGATAATCCCTGGAGAAAGAGGAGCATTTAGATAGATTTAGATTTTAAAAAAAACTACTGTAAATCTCATTTATCTCAGGGCTTCCCAAACATACCTGAGCTCAGAGTTTCTTTTCCTAGTGACCCTGTAACATTCTTAGAAACAGACTTTGGAGCTTTACATTAGAAACCCCAGGTGGGTCTGTCAGTCCATTCTGTGAGCTGACTGCCTCCCCTGTGGCCCAGGGCCCGGCGCTGACCACGTCCACACCCTGCCCAAATCCTTCCAACAGGTCCTCAGTGTCTGACCACATCTAATGCTCCTCTCTCCGGCCACGGCACGTCCACCTTCCCTCTAACACCCCACATCCCACTCCCACCCCTCTACCCGGAGCCCCTCTTCCTCCCTCCAGCCCCACTCCGCTCCCCTGGGAGGGCTCTCACTCTCCAGGCACCGAGGCCGCCCAGGACCCTCCTTTGACAGGAAGCCCCTCTGTTGTGGGGGTCTGCTCTGCTTCTCCAGGGAAGGGGCCACTCCAGCCCCCTGCCCCCGCACCCTCCTGGCCGGACAGTCCAGGGCTCCGCAACAGTCCTGACCCCACACCCTCTGCCACAGCTGTCAGGTGCCAGGGACCAGAGTCCGGGTGACAGGGACCAGGTCTGGGAAGCTCTAGGGAAAGTTTTGGTCCCAGGAAGAGCGACGCGGCCCTGCCCCAGGGAAGGCAGCAGAGGCCCGGCCGCCTGGGCTACCTTCAAAGGTGTAGAGGGCCTTGCAGGTCCCTATGGCGGGCAGGGGCTCCTCATCATCGAACTCGTCGTCGAAGTCGGTGGCCAGCACCTTCACCTCGTTCTCCTGGCTCCGCTCCTCCGTGTAACTGCCATCGGGGCTGCTCAAGAGAGGAAGACCCGCGCCAACTATAGCGACCGCGACGGCAGGGAGGCGCCCCCTGTCCCCCCAAAGGGTTCCACCCCCGCAAAGCGCCTGCCACGCTGGCATGACAGGACCCTGTGGTGGCCCTCCGCTGGGATCACCACTCCAGCAGAGCTCAGCCCCACTGTGGGGGGTTCACAGGGCCCTGGGATCCACATTTCCAGAGGCCAGATCCAGGCACACACTCAGTGCCCCGCTCCCGCCGGGCGCCGCGCAGATACTGTACCTCTCGCGGTCCTGCGCGCAGCTGTTGGCCGTCGGGGCGCCCTGGCCGTCGTACATCCCGCTCTGCCGCCGCGCCTGCTCGCCCCGCGCGGGGAGCCGGCCTTCCACCTCTGCCAGCCAGGCCTGGGGACGACAGCCAGGAGGACTAGGGCCTGAGCTCCCAAGGCCGGACAGCCATGAGGCCCCAGGCCACCAGGTCTGCACAGGACTGGAGGTGCTGCACCACTGAGCCGCATCCCCAGTCCTTTTTATGTTTCTACTTTGGAATCTGGGATCCTCCTGCCTCAGCCTCCCGAGGATTGCAGGAATAGGGCCGCAGCGGGGCTCCACCACTGGCTTTTTATCTGAGTTCAGAGCCACAGAAGGAAGCTCCTGTTCACCTAATTTCCCCCGCCGCTGCGGCAAAAAGTGCACTGGACTAGCTTTACCCTTGGGATCTAAGCAACGGTGTGGCCTTGGGTGAGTGACTGACTTCTAATGCCCAACATTCAGTGCCCCGGCCCCCGGCCACTGCTGCACCTGGGTTGTCTGCTTCCTACCACCCGTTCCTGAAGCAGCCCGAGAAGGGACGTTGGATTCCACCCAGGGACACAGGAGTGACATGGCCGCTCCCTGTGTCTGCTCCGACACCTGCTTTTCCGTACCTCAAATTTCTGGGCCTCTAGCCTCAGCTTCTCTATGTTTTGGCTGACTTCTGTCAGTTTGTGGTCCAGACTGGCCGGGTCTCCCATCTGCGGGTTCTTCAGGTAGACGTCCTTCATTTTGGTTATAGCGTCTCTGAAAAAATGAATGAGCAGAACATGGTCCCAGCCGCCCGGGGCCCAGGGGCCACTGTCCCCCAGGCACTCTTTGAAAACCAAGTGCCTGGAGCTGGGGGCCGATGAGACCTGCATGGATTTGAAGGGGCTGCTTCCTTCTAAAACCTTTCCATGTGAATTCTGCTCCCAAGGTCTGCAGAATCCAGGTCTGACTTTTAAAATCCCAGTTGCTTTGGCTGAATAAATAAATCCCATTGTCTTCAGGGAAGGAGAAACACCATCCATCCTGCCCCTCCCTCGACCCTAAACAGCAACACAAACAAACAACATCCAAGTATTTCCATGTGGGCGCTCCCTGCGCTGACAGCAGTGTCAGCCGGGGCTGGGCCCCTGGTTTTCGTGGGCTGCCCTGTGCTGATCTCAGGGAGAAGCACAGCTCGTTGCTTTGCAAATTTGATGAGGAAACATTTCAGCTAGGAGACAGTGCTGCTTGAATCCACAGCTGGTCATGCCGGGCAACAGAGCCTTAAAGTGCACATTCCAAAATTCCACTCCCTTCCCGAAATCCCAGTTTGGAAATGACCCCTAGGAGCCAGAGTGAGGCTTCCCAAGAGCAGCCTGCAGGCCTGTTGGGGCTTCTCTAACTACTAACTAACCCTGACCTCAAGGAGCTTCCCTAGCTGCCAGCTTATCATTAAGACAGGAAAGAGAAGAAGAGGGTTGCAGCCACCTGCCTGCTTCCATCAGGCCTGGGCGGTCGGCCTCCCCCACATGGCCACTGTGAACTGTCAGCTCCGCCTGGGTCGACTCTCCAGCAGAGCCTGAGGTCCACTTGGACCACCAGCCTCTTGACCTGGCTCTACTTTCTTTTTTCCCAATAGCATGCACCAATGGCCTGTGTTATAGAACTTGCTATGAGAACTCTGGTGTTCTGTGTCTTTTCTCACTGGAATAGAAGCTCTCTGAAGAGCTCAATGTTTTTCTAGCTTGATGTGTGTCCCCAGTGTCAGGCCCAAAGCAGATGTTCAGTAAAAACCTGTTAAATGAATAGATGTTCTTACACAATGTCATCCACCCTTACGAAGCTCTTTGCAAGATCCCTTTCTCAACCTCATGGCTCCCCTTTCACCCACTGCCCTGTTTCTCAGAGTCCTCTGAAGAGTGGTCACAATCCATGATCTTCAGTCCCCCTGCCAGTCCAGTCTCTGCTGACCAAACTCTCCAAAAGCTCATCAAGTTTATAGTTTTGTTTTTTTTTTTTTTGAGCTGGGATTAAACCCAGGCCCTGCACATGATATGAAATTTCCCTACTGCTGAGCTACATGCCCAGTCCCAATTTTATTGATTTTTGTTGTTGCTTTTTGTACTGGGAATTGAACCCAGGGGCATTAAACCACTGAGTTACATCCCCAGAACTCCACCCTTTCTTTCTTTCTTCTTTTTTTTAAATACCTTCATTTTATTTATTTATTTATTTTTATGTGGTGCTGAGGATCGAACCCAGTGCCTCGCACGTGCTAGGCGAGCGCTCTACCGCTGAGCCACAACCCCAGCCCCCACTTCCTTTTTTTGAGACAGGGCCTTGCTAAGTTGCTGAGGCTGAGGCTGCCTGGAACTTGTGATCCTCCGGCCCCAGCCTCCCAAGTCACTGGGATAGAAAACCACCCAGCTTTTCCTGATTCTTGAGATGAAGCCTCAGCTCACTGACTTTTAGTTTTCTTTCTTTTTTTTTTTTTTTTTTTTTACCATTTAATAAGCTTTCTTTGTTTTTTAATATGCATTGAAAGCTACAAATGTCTCTTTATAAGTATGGCACTAATAATGTCTCAGAAACTGACATGTAGAGTGCATACTGACATTTAGTTCTGTTCCATGTGCTTTCTACCATCTGTTATGATTCTGTCATTAGTCTAGGGGTATTCAGAACTACATTTCCTAATTTTTTTTTTTTTCTTTGTACCAGGGATTGAACCTAGGAGCGCTCTACCACTGAGCCACACCCCCAGCCCTTTTTATATTATTTTTTATTTTGAGACAGGGTCTCAATAAGTTGCTTAGGGCCTTACTAAGTTGCTGAGGCTGGCCTTGAACTTGCGATCCTCCTACCTCAGCCTCCCGAGTCATGGGGATTGGTTCATTTTCTTTTATAAACACATTTCCGTGTCAGGCAGTGTTGTAAGCATGAGCGACACACTGACTCGTTTAACCCTCGCACAAACAGGATGTATTAACCTCCTTTAAAGAGGAGGCCAGGGTTGTAGGAAGTGCTGTGGTGTTTTAAACCCCCATCCCACTTCAGGCCGAGGCTCGCCTGACCTGTTCTCTGGACGTGTTCTCTACTTTCTCGTTTGGGATTATTACAGATGTTTTCCCCTTAGATCATGCTACTTATTTTTGCTTAAAACCTTTTTATCTATTCTTGTTTTTTGTCCTGAACAAAATGTGAGTTGCAGGAGAACAGAGGTTTGTAAGTTTTGTCTGTGGCATCTAGAGTGTTCCCTTGTGACAGAAACACCCCACAGGCTGTTGCTAGGTGAGCACAGTTTGCCGCATCACCAGTGAGGGCACCCTGGAGGACAACGGCTGATCAGGGCTCCTAGCCACCACCCGAGTGACACAGAAATTCCCCTACACAATGTTGGACCATTAGAGAGAGAAGCTAGATCCATCTTAAGTCTGCCAATAAGCTTTTTTTTTTTCTTTTCTCTTTTTGAGGCAGGGATTCACTATGTTGCTCAGGCCAGTCTCCCAATCCTGGGCTCAGCCGATCCTCCAGGCTCAGCCTCCAGAGTCAATGGGTCTCCAGGCACAGGCCACCGTGCCGGGCACTGTCAGTTCTAAAAGGCCATTTCAGTTACTCAAGTCTAAGTTCTTAGTCCTGTAGAAAATGTAACCACTCACTTATTAAACAGCATGAAGTTTATTATAGTATACTAACTTTTTATGTTTGGTCCCATATGTAATAATAAAAACTATAATAAATGCACGGAACTGGGCATAGGGGCACACGCCTGTAATCCCAGTGGCTCAGGAGGCTGAGGGAGGAGGACTGAGAGTTCAAAGCCAGCGTCAGCAACTTAGCGAGGCCCTAAGGAACTTATTGATACCTTGTCTCAAAATATAATATATATAAATGCATGGGAATATTGCATGATACCCAATAATATGTACAATTTTTATGTATCAGTTGAAGAATACATTTTAAAGAGAGTACAAAGCAAAAATTCCATCTTGTGTAAAACAGTTAATTATAGGTGTTCCTATTTTTTTATACTGTCACCATGTTTAAAAAGTGACCTGTGTTTTAGGAGCTGCTCTACCAGAGACAAAGGAACTCCTTTTTTTTTTTTTTTTTTTGGTACCAGGGATTGAATACAGGGGCACGTGACCACTGAGCCACATCCCCAGCTCTATTTGTATTTTATTTAGAGACAGGGTCTTGCTGCGTGGCTTAGTGTCTCACTATTGCTGAGGCTGGCTTTGAACTTGTGATCCTCCTGCCTCAGCCTCTGGAGCTGCTGGGGTTACAGGTGTGTGCCACCGTGCCTGGCAGGAATTATTCTTTAAAATGCACTTTTGTGTGCAATTAGGCCGTTATTCTCTTACCAGGTTTGTTTGCATTGTTTTGTTGTATGATTGATTTTCTTCTTCTTTTTTTGCAGTGCTGGGTTTGAACCCAGGAACTCATGTATGCCAGGCTCTACCACTGAGCTACAGCCCAGCCCTCGGCCCATCTCATAGAGCACTAAATCTCAAATCAACAGATGATTCACCTAACTCACTCAGAGGCAGGCAAGGTGGGAGAAGATTAATAAAGCGGTCTTTCAATCGGGATGATTAGCAAACTGCCCCGTGAGGTGTGGCGAGCTTGATTCTGAACGTGGGCAGGGCGAAGTCAGCAGGGCCTCGGATGTGCAAGGCCGGGGGCTCCAGGCCCTGCACAGATACACAGCACAGAAGGAATGCGCAGGACAGACGGCAAAAACAGATTTTTTTGCATGTACATTAACTTATCATCCCCGAGATCAAACTCATAAAACAGCTCAGCACCCGGGCACCCGGCGGCAGCGGAGCCTCAGGCCAACTCTTTTTAGAACCCACGAGCAGCTGGCAGCGTGCGGTGGGGCTTCCCGGGAGTTGTTTCCTAGAGACCAGCAAAGGCGACCTGGGCAAGGCTGCTTGTCCTCCGATAGGAGGGCAGTAGATCTGACCCAAAGCTGGGTGGGGAAGGGAGGGGGAGGGAACTGAGCCTCTTTCTGTTGGTGCCAAATATTCACCTGTGATAAAAGGAGGTGTGTATTTTGTTTCCAAAACCCAGAATAAAATCTGGGTTTTTATTCTTGGAATAAGGGAATCCCCGAGGTGAGAGTTAAGCAACAGCAGACTATGACCAAACACCGCCCAACCCGAGCTTCATCATACGTCATCCACTCTACCTTTGATCCATCTCCTTTTGAATTTCTTTATTTAGTTCATCGACTTTCTGTTGGAGCTTTTTCCTTCTTTGTTCAGGGGGGAGGTTGCTGAAGTCCTCGGGGGTGGCGCCCTGCAGAGGCAAACGTGAGTGAGAGGCCAGGAAGCAGAGCGCGTCCGCGCCAGGCCACAGACACCCCGCACAGGTGTCTGCAGATGGCTCCCCAAGTAAGCAAAGCCTCCCCCCTCACCCGCTGGGACACGAGGGTCAGTGCATGCAGACTCTCACGACCACCCAGGCTCCACGCCGTGGCCGAGGTTTGGGAAAGGGAAAGAGCAACGAGGAGGGAGGGAGGTGAGAGGCTCGGACTCCAGCGAGACGGTGAAGAACCCTGGAGTGGAGGTGGGTGTTCCTCTCTCCTCTCTGTTTTGGTACCGGGATCGAACCCAGGGGTGCTCAACCACCGAGCCACATCTCCAGCCCTATTTTTTTAAAACATTTTTTTTGTGTCAATTTTATTGAGGTACAATTAGCACACAGTAAGATTTGCCAGTGTGTGTGTGTGTGTGTGTGTGTGTGGTGCTGGGGATCGAACCCAGGGCCTTGTGCCTT
Source organism: Urocitellus parryii (assembly GCF_045843805.1). NCBI lineage: Eukaryota > Metazoa > Chordata > Mammalia > Rodentia > Sciuridae > Urocitellus > Urocitellus parryii. Next base: position 205,671,635 of record NC_135534.1, read on the forward strand.
CGAGGCAAGCACTCTGCCACCTGCGCTCTAACCCCAGCCCTCACAGCCCTATTTTGTGTTTTATTTAGAGACAGGCTCTCACTGAGTTGCTTAGCACTTTGCTTTGGCTGAGGCTGGCTTTGAACTCGTGATCTTCCTGCCTCAGCCTCCAGGCTGGGACGACAGGTGTGCCTGTGGCCCTTTTTATTGGTTATTTTCAGACAGGGTATTGCTCAGTTGCTGGCAGTCTCACTGAGCTCTAGGCTGGCTTTGGACTTGGGACCCCCCTGCCTCAGCCCTGGATCACAGGCGTGGCCACCCTCGGGCTGGGGGCAGATCCTGGTGGGTCTTCTGGGGGCCCTGCCTGCAGCAGCCCTGCTGAAGTTTCTGTCTCCTTAATGTCACCCACCCACCCACCGCTGCCCAGGACCCTGCTGCTTTCCCCTGGTCCTGGGAAGTGACACAGGGGGCCTCTGGTGCCTCAGAGAATGGGTGAAAAGGACAAAAGTCCACCCTCCCCTGCCCCCCCGCTGTGCCCCTCCTTCTGCTGTCTCTCAGGTCTGGTCACTCTGCTGCCTTAAGGGTGGCCTCAGGGCATTGGGAGGGGGCGCCCCTCGACCCAGCTCCCCGTGCCCTGCCCTCCTCCGTGTGGCCCGCGTGCCCAGCCCGAGCCGACTTGCTGGAAAGCTGCCCGACTGTGGCATCCAGGGCTTCCCTTAAGGGAGGCTGTTCCACAAGAAAGACAGATGCAGACAGAACGAGGATGAGCCGGGAACCAGGGAGAGATGGCACCTGAACACCTCCGTTCTTTTAAAATAAGGGCAAGGCTGGCTCGGGCTGGGTGGCGGGAGGGGGCGGGTAATGTCATCCCACCACCAGGCCGGGACGGCCAAGCAGCTTACTGGGGGCTTGTGACCGATTATGACAAAATGGCAGGGGGCCACGCTGCAAAGTGTGTGACTCAGCAAATAGCTGGCCACCAAGGCCCGCGAAGGCCTCGGCTACTGTTCTCAGACCGGCCTGTGACACACTGGGGCTCCCCTGGGTGTGCGTGAGAAGGTGGGGGAGGTGGATTCCCACTCCCAGCACCAAGCCCAGAAGGTTCCCCTGGACACCAAAAACGAGGTGAAACGAGACTCATCTTCAACATAAGGATCAAGCAGGCCCGGGGCTTTCCAGACGCCGTCCACCCCACACTGGAACCCAACTGCTCTCTGCCTTTTCCTTTGCCAGTTCAACCCTGGACTAGAGCTGAACCACCCACAGCAGGTCCGTGTGCTCTTCAGAACTGGGACTTTCTTTTCTTTCTGTACCAGGGGCTGAACTCAGGGTGCGCTACCTCTCAGGTACATCTTCAGACCTTGGTATTTTTATTTTGGGACAGGGCCTTGCTAGGTTGCCCAGGCTGGCCTTGAACTTGTGGTCCTCCTGCCTCAGCCTCCGGAGTTGCTGAGATTACAGGCGAGGGCACCAGGTTGGGTGATTTTTTTTTTTTAAAGTCAGAATTAACAAAAAAAAAAATGACGCCATGTAAGACACAGTGCCTTGGAAGTCGGGACATCAGGTAAGTGGTCACGTTCCTTCTGTTAACATCTGCTGGGCCGAGGGACGTGCCCCGAGTCCCACAGAACCCTCTGGGTGACGGGAATGTTCTATAAGAGCACCAGCCACGCGGCTGGAAGGACCATGGGACTGGACTGTAAAGTGTGCTTAGGACAGGTGTCAGAGGTACACCGTGTGTGCACAGCCAAAAAGAAATCGGGAGGCCACGCACACTGTCCAGATGACTTACAAACAGATCTCCTGAGTGACAAGAAGCCCACAGATTCTTTAGCCAAAGCAGAACGATGAAGTGACACAGGAATGGATTCTTTTCAATTGATAAGATAGTCCATCAAATTGACCACTCAGGTCCCCTTCAATCAACAGTCTGTGCTTCTGTGTTGTTCCTTGGGAACCAGTCTCCTAGCTGGGCATGGAGGTGCACACCTGTGATCCCAGTGACCGAGGAGGCTGAGGCAAGAGGCTTGCAAGTTGGAGGCAGCCTCCATATCTTAGCAAGACCCTGTCTCAAAATAAAATAAAAATATGGGAGTGTGGTTCAGTGGGTAAGCACCCCGGGTTCAATCCCCAGAACCAAAATAGACTAACCAAAAACCAGTTTCAGTAACGGTGCCTCAAACAAATGTCAATTGCCATCGGAGACTCAGCTTCTTCTGAATCCAAAGGAAGTCAAGCTTCGTGGAAGTACCTTACAAGGCCACTCCATCCACTTAGCCCTTCAGAGCTTGGGTTCCTGTGAACAACCCTCTGACCTGTGATTCATTTTGCCAAGGAGGAATTTTTATTTCTAACTCTGAGTCAGAAGAGACTTCTCTGCCATCTTTGGAGCAGCCCTGTTGACGGAAGCAGGCTGGACCAGGAAGGACCGGTCCTACCAGACACACCTACGGAGGTTGTAAGTGGCCAGAGTTCTGTGTGACGCTGAGAGTTGAGCCCCACACTTGCCCCTGGGCCACTCCCTACAGGTGACACAGCCCAGGGGACCGCGGGCTCTGGGCAGTTTGGCAGTGCTTACACTTCACAGGTTTCTAGGGTGTGGAGCCACAGCTCGGAACCTAGTGAGTAAGAGGACTTCTATTTCAAACAGACTGCCCCAAAGGACTGCCTTCCCCATCCACAGCAGCAAAGAAACAGAAGAGGGTAGGAGGGAACCCTGGCATCTGGGGAAGGCTCCGGGTCAGTCAACTCCATTTTACCCAAATTCAACCTTCGGACAAACGCATTTCATTTCTCTTTTTAATAATTCCAATCAAAGGCTCTTGGGATTTTATTTCACAGTCTGAGATATGTTTTTATTTTATGTATTTTATTTTTTTAATTTAGTTTTTAGTTACAGGTGGACACAATGTCTTTATTTTACTTTATGTGGTGCTGAGGATTGAACCCAGTGCCCCACACATGCCAGGTGAGTGCTCTACCTCTGAGCCACAACCCCAGCCCTGAGACATGTTTCTAATAAATATTTTTTTTTCTTTGTTTCTGCTAAGACGTTGAGGCTGGCCTCTAACTTGCAATCCTCCTGCCTCAACCTCCCAAGTCGCTGGGATTATAGGTGTGCACCTGCACATTGGGCAAAATATTACTGTTTTTTCTTTAGGGTTGGGCCAGTTGCCAAACACTGAGTCAGGCTGGAAACACACATGTGTCTACAGACACATACATGGATAAGTTACACATGAAGGTCAGCACCGTAGACTGCCCTGGGCCAGCAGCAGCAGTGCCCCCACTGTGCTGGTCTTACTCCTGGCTAACCGGCCAGTCTCCTGCTGTCCACGACTTGAGGATGTTCTCACCTGTGGCATTTGGCAAGATCGTGTAACCTTTACCCATCGCTGAAGCAGAGTTACGGGTTACGTTGGTTAAGAGTTTCTTTTAATAAATTTAATGATTAGTCTGCCCGTTTACCAGAGCAGAGGAGGAACAGCACAGGACAGGGCTCAGGAGGGTCTCGGCACTGTCCGGAAGGTCATCGCGTGGCCTTCAAGTCAGCTCTGCGCAAGACTCCAGCAGGTCCACAGGGCGCCTGGGGGCCAGGGCGGCTTCCCTCCTCCAGGCGCCTGGAACCCGAGCAGGCGGGTGGCTGCTGCGAGTCTCTTTGGGTTCCAGTGTCTCTCAGCTGCTTCCGCAGCTCTAGGAGGGGAGCATCCTTCACTTAGTCAATCTGCTTTTTTTCTATAATGGTCCAATAAGTGTCCCCCTCCAATTTTGGACATGCCCATAGAGAGCTCACCACCATGTCACCCTCTTAGGGCCCCAATGACACAGAGAACCAAATCATGGGTTAGGTATTAATTTCCTTAGCAACTGGAAGAGATTAAGACCACCACTATTAGGCCCCGGACCTCATGCCCACAGGTCAAAAGCTCCCAAGAGGAATGGAAGGAGCAGTTAACCTGGGGATCCAGAGCCAAGGCCCGGCCTCCGCCAGGCCCCCAACACCTGAGTAGATCAGGACATGCACGGGGCGTTGTGCTTACCAGCTTGAGAGAAAGCTTCCCGTGAAAATTGAAGAGGTGACAGGGAAAAAGAGAGAGAAAACAACACATCAGAACAGGAGGCCCGGCCTGGGTCCACATCACACACCACAGATGCACCCGCCGGCCGCGAGGACGACCTGCGGCGGATCTGTGCAAAGGTTCACAAGAGGGTCTGACCCCAGCAAAGCTTCTCCTAGCTGCTGCAACGCCGGCAGAGAATCTCTGCGACAGTCGGCGTGGTCCCTCAGCCTGGGTCCCGATAGCAAGCTGGTACTTGGGGACATGTAGGGTGATGGGGAAAAAAACAGCCACAGGGCCAACCCCGCCCCACGGCTTTGCCCAGGTCTTATCAAGGCTACACATCGGTCACTCGGTCACTCGAATGGACGTGAACCTTGGCGTTCCGTAAAGGCGTGAAGGGGACTCTGAACTTAGTGAGAGGGAAACAAGGATTAGAAATTGTTCTATGAAATGACCTGCAGGAGCCAGTCCCTGAGTTCTAGAGAGCACAGGGACAATACCAGAGCCCCAGCCACCACCTCCGGCCAGGGGAGGGGTCTTCTGGCCTCCCAGCGCTGTCCCCGTGGACTAGGAAGCCTCGGGAGAATTACTGGGAGTTGCCGAGGGTGCTCCTGACTACGGATCCCTGAGGATCATCAGGCCACGGAAATGCGATCCTGCTGTGCCTGGAGACCGGGGAGGGACAGCGATTACTGGGCCAAAAACAGGTAAAAGGGTGTCACCAAATTGGAAAAAGAACGTGGCTCTGCATTCAAGGTGCGTGGCTGAAAGTGGCCCCTGGAGACTCCAGGGCATGATGTTCCCTCCGTGGCCATCAATCCTACAGGTTGAGGCAACTGGTAGTAGGGCCCCAGAATAATTTGGAGACAAAGTACCAAAGGAGGTGCCCTTTGATTTTAAATGGGCGGTTACTCAGGTTTTTGAAATGCAACCCTTCAGACTGACTGAACGCTGACACTTCTTTGTAAATAGGCAGTCACTTTGATGAGCAAGACAACTTTTGAAGGAAAGAAATAAAAGCCTCTCCAGGCACAGGTGACAGGTGACAGATGACCTCTGTCTGGTGGGGACTAGTGACGCTCACTGCCCAAGCCTCCTGGAGCCTTGGCCCAGATCCGCTCACGGTGACCTGAGCTGGTCACACGCAGACAACACTGAGGGCGCACACGGAGACTTTCCAAACAGCTCTCCCCGAAGCCCTCGGGCGCACGCGGCTTCCCGACTCTGTCTGGCGGAGCTCACTCAAGGCACGGACACTAGGACTGGACGCGCTAGTCGCCCTCAACTCAGCTGCTCCTGTCACTTTTGTTCTTAAGGGTTCCCAAGACAGACTTCTAACCTCAAAACTACATCGTCGTCGGAAGATTACTACCTCCTAAGAAAAAGAGACGGACAGGATCCAACATGGATCCCCGCAGAAACCGGAAATACCCAGTCCCCAGAGTCCACGGGGAAGCGCTGTCGGGACAGGGACCTCCTTTGAAGGATGATCAACTGGTTTTCAGTCTGAATTTGTGAGTCAGCCAATTAGATCCCTCGAAACCAGAGAGCTGACCATCAGCTAGGAGAATGACTTTAAAGGCTTCACCCAGTGCATTGCCAGGCACCTGAACGGCTCAGAAGCTGTCCCTTTCAGGCGACCAAGAGCCTCGGGGCCAGAAGCATCAATAACACATGAGGGAACACAGCGCCGGCAAAGCCCATGTGTTATTGGACAGTCACAGGTACTAACCTCAAGAACAAGGAAAGGGGACAGTGGAAACCGCTCGTGAGCCCGTGTATTTAAGGAAAGTCCTTCCACTAGTGTGTGGCTCACGCTTCGTGGGCTTTTTTCGTCCCAGCTTTACGGCATAAACCCCCGAGGGATCTGTTTGTTAGAAACCCGGCCGTGGGCGACCGAGCCACGGGATGGCCACCTGCCAGAGCACCGCGTCCGCGACCACGCTCTGCGGCTGCGTTTTAATGGGTGAGATTCTGTGGCGAAATCATACCAGGTGACATCTCAGACGGCAGTCACCGTCCCTTTAAAGATTTTGCCAGAACTAGAATAAAAAGGTGGGAACCCAGCGAGGGGAGCCTGCTGCTTTTCCCATGCAAGCTTTTCGGAGGAAGCAGCCGTGGAACGCAGACGATCAGACTCTTCCCCGCCCCGCGCAGGTCTCCTGAGGGGGCACTGCATTTGGTGGTGTGGAAGCATTACAGGTACCCTCGGGTCCCAGCCGAGGTCCTGTCCCTGGGGTTAGTGGCTGTGCCGTGACTGCGTGACCTGCTGCCACAGTGAAACTTACAACATAGTCCCTAGCCTCAAAGGCATACGTGGGTTTCCCTAGCGTCCTCTTCATGAGTTCTTTGTGTAAACAGAGAGACTGAGTCTGCCAGTGACCAGCAAGAAAACAAGATAAAATAAGCAAAATTAAAGTAACCACAAGATTGTTCAACCCACAAACGATTGGTATGGCTTTTCAAAATCTTTTGATCATCCTTGATTTTTTTGATGCTACATTTCCATACAACTAACTCTACAATATGGGGGGGATGCCCATATTTTAGATATAGAAGTCCCTTGCACAGGCCAGGAGAAAAAGTCTTCATTGAAGACCAAAAAAACTACACTTTGTAGATTATAAACCAGGGATTTACGACTCTCTGGCTTCATTTTTCTTTGACTTATGTGAAGATGAGACAATAGTGAAACGTCTGTGGCATACCAATCTTTGAAGATGCTCAGAAAAACAAAATTTTCTTATATAAACGCCAATGGCTTACAACAACAACAAAAAATTCTATCCTGTTTCATCATTCAGAAACAGAACCGGTTATGCTAAGAAACGTCTGCACAAGAGCCATACTCTCTGACAGCTGAATCAGCGATTGAGACCTGAGCCCAAGGACTGCAAAACGGGAGAAATCAAAAGACATTGGAACCACAGATTTGTTACTCTCCTAGGATACTTTTTCTAATGAAATCACCTTTGGTAGGACAGTCTCAAGTTAAAAGAGGAGAATAAATAAAATGACAGAGACTTTGCCACCTCAGTCCTGAGGCTGTGGGTGTCCTTTGGGGACACTGGGCACCTTCTCTGCTGAGATGGTTTTGAAGTCAAATCCATTTCCCAAACTTTAGGTTTACACGTTTTGCCTGAACGTCCTGGTATGTCCTTTTTCTTTTACTTTCTTTCCTTTTCCAGTTTCTGCCTAGAGGAATGAGGGGACAGCAAACATGACCCTCACTAAAAATAGTCTGACCAAAATGAGGAAGGAAAACCATTTCTTTACCAGTGCTTCCAGTGCCTATGTGTGTGGTTTGCCCTCAGGAAAGAAAAAAAACTAACAGACACTTGCTGAGCACAGATGTGAAGAATAAGAAATAAAATTCATTTTGCTGATTATGATAAAAAAAAAAAAAAGAAAGAGGATTTTCCTTTAAGTCATCAAAATAAGCCAGTTTCCCGTTCCACTGTTTGGTTTTTAAGTATGTTTGTTGGTGAAGGCCTCGGAAGTGCAGCCAGGGTGACGTGTCACAAACTCACAGCTTCGTGGCCCAGCTCGCCTCACATGCTAGGAGCGCGGCCACGGGCCCGCCCCGCCTAAGCAGCCCGGGAGCTGCCGATTCCTCAGCCAGCCCCAATAACAGAGCTCGACTCCGTCCGCCATCCACTCCCAGAGCCACACTCACCTTCAACAGTGCCCCTGGACAGCTTCAGGATATCAGATTTCTAGCTCCTCATTTGATATGCGGGGGAACCTTAAAGCCATCTAATTCCAAATTCTGTGCACAAAACCTTGAGATTCTCTCATTAAAAGAACTCTACCTATAAAGAATTGTTGTTTTTGTCCCTTATTATAATAGCTAATAGCCTAGTTATCCATCATATATAGGACTCTACACACACACATATATACTTATGTATCTTAACTTTCTTTTTACAGAGAGTACTTTTGTAGACTCAGAGGAATATGGACTGTCAGGTCAATGGTTAACTACTGTTATTCTCTACAGGTATCCAGCAGATTGATGCAAAATCTGAGCAGGACACTTGCCATCCTGAAGCAGTTTTTCTCCAGAATCTCTTCCTGTGCCCATGTGACCCTCCAGGGGAAAGGCCACAACGCGTCTGCAGGTTCAGTTCAGCTCTCTGCTGGGCCTGCCTTTACCTGCAAGGCCTCCCACTTTGGCTCTGGGGTGACCTCACCATCAGGCACAGTATGGAAAGAAGTGACCCAACGGGAGGTCCCAGGGGAAGGGGAGAGTGAAATCACGTTTGTCCAGTCAAGCCTTCCGTTCCAGCCGAGTTTCAGCTCCCCAGGGACCGGGTCAGAAAACCCTACTGCATTTGTCAGTGCACTAAAGATGGAGGTATGGATATTTCCTTATAAGAGACATTTGGGGAAGCATTGGACTAGACCTACCCTTTGGTTTTATTTGGAGGCCTCCGATTACTTTGATCTCTTTTCATAAGCCAAACGGGAATGTAGGTTGGATTAGCAATCAGGTCCCGAGGCTCGGACACACGAGATCTCAGTCAGAATGGCAGACCTGAGCTTCAGTCAGAGCCTCTGATGCCTCAACCACATTCTGACAGGTTCTCCCCGACCGTGTGGTCATGGAATCTCAGACTCTGCAGGCAGATCCCTGGCTTCAAATCCTGGCTCCACATCTCCCAAATTTCACCTCTTTCTGCCTCAATTTCCTGGACAGCAAAGTAGGCAGATATCATGTCTAGAGGGGTGAAAGGTGAGCCTTCTCAGAGCACCCAGGAGCGCCACTGGCAGCCAGAGAAATGCAGGTCGAGCGAGCGCCCCGACCTGAAGTGCTCCCACCAGAGGCGGCTCAGGCTCCACATTTCCCCCCAGATTTTGAAATATTGCATATTCTAAGACATGACGAGACATCCTGCAGGGGGACCCAAGTCTAAAGCTGAAATTCACGTGTGTTACGCACACATCTCACACATGTAGCCTGAAGGGACGATATTTCTAGGGTGCTTACGGCTTTCTGGGGTGCTGGGGAAGAAACACAGAGCCTCGAGTGGGCCAGGCAAGTGCCCTCCCCCAAAGCCACCAGCCCCTGCACCTGGGTGGTCAGCTTGGAATCTTCACCCGCAGGGCCACGCGGCCACTCAGAAAGCCCCGGAGGTGGAAGCACTGGGTGACTGACTCTGGGTCAGCGCTGCCCGGCCTGTGCTGTGCTGGCCTCCGCACTTAACCGACTGTCATAACTCACTCACATCGCTCACGAAGCCGCTGCTGTGACATTTCCCCTTTGACCCCGAGACACAGCTCCAGAGAAGTGGCTCTGCTCCACGTCAGTTCAGGAATCACTAAGCAAATATTTTCTGACTCCATGGCCACTTCCAATTCCTCATCCCACACGTGGTTAGTTTTAGAAACAGAATGGTTCCCTTTTTTGGTGAAATCAAGGTGAAAATGTAACAACTTAGAGACTGTCAAGGGGAAGTGAGGAAAATCCTTTTGAAATGCACTGGACACAGGAGGTGCTGGGGGGGGCTTTCTCTCTCCCTCTCTCTGTTCTGTCTCCTGCTTTCCTCCTCTTTCTGTGCTTCTCTCCTTCCTCTCACCTTTTTTCTTTTTTCTGTTTTTGTTGTTGTTATGGGAAAACACAACGGATTCATTCACAAACAGAGAAGTCAGGCAGGACACAACGAGCCAGAGACAGTGCGCCAGAGAGACAGGACTCCGACTGGAGTGGAACTTACCCCACGCTTTAGGCTCCTGAAGCAGTGGATTTTGGGTTTGGAGATCATGAACTCGTTGAAGCGATGGGAGAGGGGTTCCTTTTGCTGCTTGGGAGACTGGGGGCCGTTGGGAACAGCAGAGGGTGAGGCAGAGGCGGGGGGAGGAGGGGGAGGCTGATGGGGGGATGTTAAGAGGGACACAAGCTACGTGTGAGAGATGCAGCAGTGACAGAGTAAAACCAGAAAAAGAAGATAAGACACAAAACAAAAATAAACATCAAACGGCATTTGAAATCCAAAGCAAGTCAAACACAAACCATTAAATATTTAGGCCATGGTCCAACAGAAAGCAGGAAGGAATGTCAAATGAAGGACAGGGTGGAAGGGAGAGGGTTAGTCCGTGGCGCGCAGAGGCGAAGCAGAGGCACCGAGGGGAAGCCCAGTGCGCGGCTGGCATGCAAACTACGGCTCTCCATGGTGACTCCAAAACCGGCTTAGGGAGGAAGGGGAGATGTGTCTACACCACCTAAACTAACACAGCTTGATGGGAGGTGATGGGAGGAGATGAAAGGCCTTGATGCCAAGGTCTTTCTAGAATTAAACAGTCCCTCTAAGGTTAGAGCCGTGGAGCCGCTTCCGTCTAAGCTTATGCGGAGGGAAACGCTGTCATGCACCTATGTTACCACACTACGGAAAGAAAATGGAGAATGTTCATGGAGACACATGTTAACGGGGATTCAAAACCCAGTTATTGCCCAGGGCCACAGGTTTAATCAGACGTGCTGCTGATGGTTATAGAGGTGGCGTCCTCACCCCCGCGCAGGTACCCAGCAGCCTCGGGGGGCTAGGAGTGAAAGGGCAAATGCACAGGGACAGGGTCAGTAATCTGTTAGTGTGGATGACACGGTACAAGTGAGAATGCGTCTGAAATAAGACAGCGGGCCATGGCAGCACTACCACCGACAGCAAGGCGGACCGGATCTAAAGTAGCACTCTAGATTTTTCTTTTTTTTTCATTCTGAAACTACAGATTTAATATTTTAATTTTTTTTTAAACCTAAAGTCCAAATCTCCACACTTTATCAAATTCATTCTGCACTGGGTCCAAACCACCAGTACCTTATTTTTCTTGATGAACGGCCATAGCTTTCCTTTGGATTTGCCGCCAAATTTGAGCTCGGGCTTGCCATCTCCTCTGGAATTTGAGAGGCTGTTGTCGGACACGGTGCGTTTCATGGGCTGCGTGTAGTCCTCAAATTCAATGTCTCCGGGGGGCTCAAAGCCCGACTTATAAGCTTCTATTACCAGCTGTGAATCCTGAAATCAAACCACAGGCACATCAGCCGCGCACAACAGTCCACCCGGGAATCCCGGCGCCCTCCTACGGCGGGATCTACAGAAACCGCGCGCTCCATCTCAGACTTCCAGACACTTCTCCACCCTGGAGGAACAAACCGAGTTAAAAACCACACTGTGAAAAGCAGGGGAAAAAAAGAAAGAAAGAAATCCATGGGCCATGATTACGCAACTCCCTTGATAAACAGAGTAACAGAAAAACCTGGTTCTGGCAGAAGCTTTGGAAGCGATTCGGCACGCGCTGGCCAAGGCCGGAAGAGACCCACTCGTTTCTCGGGTCACTGGGTTCAAAGACACTGATCTAGAGCCGGGTGTTCCCTGGTGTAGATGTTTGCCCACTAGAACATGAGCCCTCTTCTGGGTCCTCTCTACTGCATTCCCAGCACCCGAAGGGGTGCTCGGGTTCTTAATGAGATGGGTTCGGCTGGCCATCGCTCTTCTAGCTTATCCTTAAAGTGCAGGTGAGTCGCACTCCCGACGGACTTCCAACCACAGTCACCTGCCTTCTCGGTCCTAAGAGCTGACCGGGCACACTGCCCCCGGACAACAGGCTTCACTGCCTGGCCTCCTGAACAGCAAGAGGTAGCTGTGTGACTAAGTTTGGCTTCTGAGACAGAGGCAGAAGTGCACTGTGTGATCTTAGGAATTCTTCTTAAGGCAGTGGCATGAGCCTGTCTCTGGATTCTGTTTTCTGAAATTTGGATGTGATGGCTGGAGCTCCAGGTGCCATACTGGACCATCAGGTAGAAGGTCACATCATTGTGAGCACAACAGCAAAACTGGGAGCCTTGCATCCTCTGATCCCATCTAAGTAATTATTAAACTGTCTCCTCCAACTGCAACCTCACTTCCTGATAAAGTCCCTGTCCCCTAGTCCGGTGCCGTTTCTTCCTATCATTCTTTCCTACTTCATCTCTCCCCAAATGCTTGTCGGGTTTACGGTTCCACACACGTTCTCACTTACAGCAGCGCCTGGCACTTGTTAGGAATAAACAGAAGGCAGTGGTGGGCTTCAGAGCAAGGAGCACAGGCCCGGGGCGTCTAATGGACGCATTTTGAAAGGGACCTGGGCGAGACCGTAACCACTTTGGGCTCAGGGTTCTTCTCCGTAGGTCACGCTGGGGAGGACAGGCATGGAATGAGGCAGGGGTTCAGTGACACTCAGTGAACCATGTTATAAAAGCACCATGGAGCTGGGCGCAGTGGCCCACACCCACTATAATCCCAGTGATGGAGGAGGCTGAGGAGGAAGGACCCCAAGTTCGAGGCCAGCCTCAGCAACTCGGCAGGACCCGGTCTCAATATAAAACAGGGGCCGAGGGCTGGAGATGTGGCTCAGTGGCCCAGGGCTGGGGATGTGGCTCCGTGGCCGAGCACTTACTGAGCATGTGCAAGGCCCTGGGTCCGTCCCAGCACTCACTAAAAACACGTAGACAGGACCCTTGGATTTAGCAACAAGAATATGAGATATGATTCTTAGTGACACGGTGGAAAAAGAGGCTCCTATAATGGGGGAAAATTCTAGAATCCAGTGGTGGCTCATCATTTCCCAGATAAAACTAAGCAAGGACCACATCACTCAGACAGACTCTGGCAAAGCCGTGGCTGAGGGAAGTCTCCCAGCTCCTAAGAGGAGACCTTAACATCAGGTTCCTTAGATCTTCACCGCTGCCAGACGCCTGTGAGGAGCCAGACCCACACAGAGGGCGTCCACGGTGGAAGGCCATGCTTCCCGGCTCCATCGCGCCCTCACCCCTTGAAAGACCCCCGGACATGACTCCCTGGTGATGACTGAGATGTTCACAGGGTGATCACAGGAAGCCTCATGGAGAGTATGTTTTTTTTTTTTTTTTAATAGATAAAACCATCAAAGAAAGGTTCAGCTTGGGGGACAGTCGCATCACATCTGGGGAAACGCCGTGGCATGTGCAGTTATTTAGGAGCATCGACGACTTTTCCCTGAGAATTCAGCTGCTGTCGTGGAAGGAGGAGGCTCAGACTCACTGTATTAACAAAAGGGAGACGGGGAAGCCCTAAATCACAACAAGACAGAGAAGAAACTCCACCCACCGCCCAGGAGCCCTCTCCCACCGACCGACGGGTCCCAGGTCACTGTTCTTAATGAGAGGATCTTGCCTCCCGGGGAGGCCTAACTGTGTCCCTTGTCACAACTGGGGGACCACCACTGGCATCTGGTGCCAAGTATCCTGACAGCCCCCACAAATGCCACTTACAGATTTTCTCAGCCAAATGACAAGAAAATACTTGGACTTAATCCTGTAACGTCACCACCGTCAATTCACCAATGTGTTTTCTGCAAAAGGGATCAGAGCCTGGACCACGCCACGGAGGGGCCCCCTTGAGAGCTCCCCGGGAGGGCTGCTCTGGGAGAGGCCTGGCCACGAGGAGGTGGCCCTGGCAGATGCAGGGGCCCTGTAAGGGAACCACCGCATGCCACTGTGAACAAAGCCCAAAGCCCGCTGCTTACGCTCTTCTGGTTGATGGCCTCGGCCGCCTTCACTATCCCGTCCAAGCACTTGCCGATGATGGGGATCACCTGCCGGTCCACCTCGGCATACGTCTTCATGGACTCCCCGATCCTCACGATCCGCCTTTCCTCCATCTCTTGGATTTTCTGCAACGTCACAGTGTGTTTAAAAAACCTCGGTCCCTGAAGTTCAGGGAAGTTGTTTGGGGCAACACTGTTACCTAAAATAAATCCTCTAGGGGGAAAGGCCTGGAGGTCACGTGTCCTGTGCCTCTATACTAGCCGGCTGTATACACACCTGATAAGCTGTTAGGCGGCCAAGTGTGTACTTCACACAATTCCATTCCATTTCAGCAAGAGCCCGTCGTGGTAGTTTATTATTAACATCATTTGGTAACACACTTCAAACACCTTCTCCATTTTTTTTTTTTTTTTTTTAGTACTGGGGATTGAACCCAGGGGCACTTATCACTGAGCCACATCCCCAGACCTTTTTTATCTAGAGGCAGGGTGTCACTGAGTTGCTTTGGACCTCACTGAGTTGCGGAGGCTGGCTTTCAACTCGTGATCCTTCTGTCTCAGCCTCCGAGGCGCTAGGATTACAGGTGGGTGCCATGTGCCCGACACGTCTTCTGCATCTTTGATCCCCTATTTTACTCTAGACCAAAACAAGCTCAGCCCGTGGCTGTCTCAGTGTAACACAGGCTGGAGTAGAACTAGTGTCCCTTCCTTCTGCCACCCGGGGTTCTCGTGTGCTGTGGGTGTAGATGCCAACAAGCCATGTGATGTTTTCCTACATCTAGATTTGAAGTCATGAAAGATTCCCCAAATGGAGGAGCATGTACATATCTTTTCTGATGTGTGTGTGTGTGTGTGTGTGTGTGTGTGTGTGTGTGAGAGAGAGAGAGAGAGAGAGAGAGAGAGAGAGAGAGAGAGACGAGGGATGGACCCAGGGCTAAGTGCCTGCTCTGCGAACACTTTCCCACTAAGCCACACCCCGCCTTCTCTCGTCATTTTTGACAACCTAAAGTAGCCACAAGAAAACAACCAAAAGGAAAGAATTGTTACTGATTCAGATCCTACAAGTGTGTGGATGTACGCTGTTTTCATAAGTTGGCATTTTTTGTAGGTAGAATGGTTCTTGTAGCAAAGAACTAAAATGGTCCTTTTAGTTAAGACTGGCACACAAGCACACGCACTCGCGCGTGCACACACACACACACACACACATATACACCAACTGCAGGCACAAAGGGGGTTGGCCAAGGCAACTCATTAGTCTTGAGAGTAATATGACATCTGCTTGCCAGGGGCAGTGGTGCATGCCTATAACCCAAGTGGCTTTGGGGACGTGGAGGGCGAAGGCAGGAGGATCACAAGTTTGAGGCCAGCCTCAGCAACTTAGCAAGGCCTTGAGCAGGCTAGTGAGACTCTATCTCAAAATAAAATTCAAAAAGGGCTGGGAACACGGCTCGGTGGTTAAGCGCCCCTCAGTTCAATTCTGGGCACCCAAATAAATAATTAAAAATAAATCACATCTCGTTCTTTTTGCTAGCCAATGCTTGACCTGTGATTCTAAAAATGACTCACTGGACATGGAATTACAGAGACACTTGGGCCACAGGCGCAGTGGCCCTGATCCCAAGGCGACACGTTTGCACCCAGAGCACGTGTGACGCAGGGGGTCCCGAGGCCCCACCTGGAAGATGCTGGGGATGTGGGTGTGGTAGTACTCGTGCTGCTCCTGGTTGAACTTCTGAAGGCTCGACGAGTAGTCTGCCTTGCTGTCCTCTGCCATCTGGTGACGTATCTGAGCTTGCTGCCGAGCCTGAGGGCCAAAATGAGGACACACACACGTTTATTTATGAAAAAGAAGGAAAAAGACCTTGACCTGCACATGGCAGCCGAAGTCACCCCAAGGGGCTGGATTTCTCAAGTGCTGTTTTTTTTAATCTTGAACATGAATCTACTTTAGGTAAAGAGCGTGCACCCCAGTGTCACAGACCCCAGTCCGTGGCTCACCGTGGCTGGCAGGGGCCGGTTTAACCAGTGCTCCCCCACTATGGTCTGCTTTGGGGCCGGTTCTCGTTTTCAGGCCCCCCGGGATGATTCCTGTGGGAACCTCGGCTCACGTGTGTATATAGACATCAAATGTGCATTTGTTTCAAATTTTGGAGGAGGGGAGCAGGAACCCATACATTAAAGTCCAATTCCCACAGGTTTCATGAACTAAGAAAGCGTGGGAACCTCCGAGACTGTGGACCCGAAAATGCTTCACCCGTTTTCAGTGCCTACGTTCAAGAAGCAATGATAACGCACCTCGTTCTGCTTTCTACGGCTTTTCTTGGGTGGGGGTGTGTGAGTTTGTGTTTTATCATTTTACTTTTCTCCAAAAAAAATTAATAAGACACTTGATAAGTGTGAGCCGGGTGCAGTGCCTCATGCCCCTGGTCCCGGTGACGCGGGGCTGAGCTCAGGAGTTGGAGGTGCCTGGGCAGCACAGGGAGACCCGGGCTCAAAAAACGAACGCACGATGCTAAAAAGAACCCACAAAACCCAACATATACATTGTCACTCTCTTTCAATCCATATTTTGGTTGATCGCATACTTGAAAAGGAAGGGTAGCCGTTTACAAGTGGCAGAATCGATTCTTGTGTGTGTGGTGGGAATGGGACCCGGGACCTCAGGGGCGCCCAGCACTTGCCACCACGGAGCGACATTCCCAGGTCCAGGATGGATTTTAAAGCTCAAACCAAACGGTGTGCCCACCCTCAGGCCTCCCCACACAGGAGCCGTGGTACTGCTAATCCCCCTGCGATGCACGCAGCCTTTAGAGGTGATTTGCTAACACCATCCAGTGACACCGACCCAATCTGGGGTCCCCTGGCGGAAGCCCACCCCCTGCCTGGGGGAGCCCGCTGGGCAGGGGCCTGGCAAGCTCTCTCTGGGCCAAACGCAGCAGGAGAGGCTCTGCTCCAGCATGGCTGCTGTCTGCCTGATTTTATTTTGTTTCACTGAACAAATATGACAGACGATTCAGACCAAGAGTGACAGAAAGCACACACAAAGGAAGTTCAGACGTGAACGCACAGAGGAAGCCTCAAGCCGTCGGCCCCACTTTCTGTATGACGCAGGCACCCTCCCCCAGGGGGACCTGGAGCCCACTTCCACCCTGCAGTCCCCCCACCCCCTCTGCAGACCGCAGAGAGCCAAGGTGGCGATTCACAGTTACTTCCTTTATCTTCTTCCCTCTTCAGACATCACGCTTCTTGAATGCAGGTGACAGTGACAATGTTTCCCATCAGTTTCCTTATTATCTGGGGCATTTGGTTGGTGAGGCCAGAGGGCCTCTCACTTTCATCGACTTCTCATTTAGCCTTGGCTTGTTCCTACTCTTTGTTGGTGGCCTGTGACCCCCTTCCTGGCCATATGCTGTGGCTTCCGTTCCTACTCGTCCACCAGTAATGGAAGAATCGAGGCCCCAAATGCTCATCTCCACCTACCTCCAAACCCCACCCCGGTGCTCAGCGGCTCCTCCTTGAAACAACAGCTTCCCCTGTGTGAAGGCCATCTGGCCCTTTACAAAAAGCACTTTTAACTCCTTCAATGACCTTTGGTTTCATCATTTATCATTTCGCTCCGAATATTAAAAAAAAAAAAAAACCCAAAAAACCAAGGGAATTCCCACCCAGACCTCAGACTTCTAAAACCCTCTCTGGTTCCACACCTTCCTCAGAAAGCCCCAGGAAACTCCACAGGGAGTCTACCCCCCTCTTCGGTAAGGAACAGGGCGACTAAGGAGAGAAGTGAGTCCCGCTTATTTTGGAGAAGTGATTCTCCTTTGTGGAATTTTACAACAGCCCAAGTTCTGGAAGGGAGTCAGGATATCATTGTATACAATACGTATGAGTGTGCACACGCACACACGCACACGCGCGCACACTCACGCACACGCGCGCACTGGAGCAGACTGCAGCTCCCTGGTGATACACCCACTGTGGCTGCGTGGCATATTTTCCTGAGAGCCGACTAGAGGTCCCTGGCACCGTGTGGGTGGGAATGACTGTGCCCTGCTCCTGCCGGCCCCCACTCGCGGTCGGCCTCCCTGGGTAATTGCTTTGTAAGCTCATTAGCTCTCAGGAGTTTCTCCGTGCCCTTTGCCCAGCCTGCACCCAGCCACCCTGGAACAGAACTGGGGACCACGAGGTGGGAACTGCAGAGCCTCTGGGTAAGGAATCGCAGGTCACACTCCAGCCTGGAGGGTCAGCAGAGAAGAAAACATGCCTTGGGCACAGCGGCGGCCCACTTTTATGTGACAAACTCTCTCTGGGACTCTTTCTCCACTGCGAAGGCTGGGACGTAAGATTACAAAAGCCTGTTTCGACAGACTTGCCTGCTCACTCTCCCTCCACGCCCGGGGGCTGCTTCAGCAGAGCCCTGTCCTGGCAGAATTCCACAAAGCCACTGAGGAGGAGTGGCCGTCTTGCTCCCCCCCGCGTCCAGCTCTGAACCTCGGGCCTAGGGATGTGCTTGCTATTCAGTGTTCTCCCCAAGCTAAAGAAAGTCTATTTTCGTTTAGTAAGCTTTTCTGTTTATTCTACAGTGGAATTTCAAAGTCTCCAAAACTCGTGTTGAGTCACTCAGTCATTATCACAAACATATTTAAAAAATTATCTTTGAGGGCTGGGGCTGTAGCTCAGGGGCAGAGTTTGCCTCCCATGTGGAAGGCACAGAGTTCGGTCCTCGGTACCACATAAAAGTAAAATAAAGATATTGTGTCCACCTACAACTAAAAAATATCTTTCAAAGTACTTTCAAAAATGCATCTGGATTGGGCTGGGGTTGTGGCTCAGGGTTAGAGTGCTCGCCTAGCAGGTCTGAGGCCCTGGATTTGATTCTCAGCACTACATAAAAATAAATAAAGGTATGTGTCCATCTACAATCAAAAAATAAATATTTAAATTTTTTTTTTTAAAATGCATCTGGAGTAACCGTGGGGTCACTTATTTTACAGACTGCATCTCCTGGAGTCTGAGGCTAAATGGAGATTACAAGACTCTCTGTGGCTCACCTCTTTGTAAATTGGTCTAAAAATAGCAACTATTATCTCAAAGAGATACAGTATTTCCATTCTAAACCACAGCATAGGTTATTTCTTTAAGCAAAATTTCCCATTCTAAAAATAAGAAGGGCCCCTCTTTGAAGACAGCCGGGTACTCGGGGTTGGTGAGTTGGTTCTGCAGTTTTGTTTTTTTTTTTAATCTTGGAATTTAGAGATAACATTCTAAAAAGCCCAGAAGGCCTGCAGTTGCCCGTGAGTGTAAGTCACAGACATCTCCGAGTGAGATTTTGACCCCTTCTGTGGTCCATCAGGAAGACGGAATTTAAACTTTACACTCTCTTTGACAACCCCCAGGAATCCCCCAGACACGTCCAGACAGACCTAAGTGTGCACTGGCGGCCAAGACGCGCTTCTTGGTGATTCTTCACACAGGTGGCATTAAAACTGCCTGCCTGAAGGGCCACAGGAGTGGCTGCTGAAGAGAAACCCCACTGCAGCCCAAGACGCCCCGTCCCAATGAGTTGGTCGTAATCCACTTAGTTAGCTAATTTGAGATTTTTAGCGTGGCCAAAATGTGTAGTTACTTTCTGTTTAATTCAATATGACTCTTTCTTTAGTAGTTCAAAATATTAAGGAGAAAAATAACTTCTGGCTCAGTCTCAGGGATCATGACTAGAGAATCAGAGAATCGGGGTGCACAAAGAAACCTGCTCACTTTCATGTGGGGAACACTGATTACAAAGTGTGCCCCTGGACCCACGGCTTTTGATCTTATAACAAAACGAGCACATAGGGACTGGCTCCATTTACACATTGACTGAACGTGTAAATAGTGAGACTGAACACTGAGCGAGGTGGCGGACCCCTGAGATCCACCAACTTGGGAGGCTGAGGTGGGAGCACCGCTGCACCCAGGAGTTTGAGACCAGCCTGGGCAACAGGCTGTGCCCCCAAACCCTCATGAATACACTGGATTCTCCAGGATTTGTCAATGATTAGGAGTCACACTGATTTTTCCCCCCCCTCAAAGACAGAGAATTTTAATATTTATTTTTTAGTTTTCGGCGGACACAACATCTTTGTTGGTATGTGGTGCCGAGGATCGAACCCGGGCCGCACGCATGCCAGGCGAGCGCGCTACCGCTTGAGCCACATCCCCAGCCCGGGAGTCACACCGATTTTACCCTAGTCTTTGACCCAGCAGTTCTACTTCTGGGAATTTATCTTACTGAAAAGACTTTAAGTGGGCACCAAAGCTACCCACCATCACGAGGTTTATGACAACTAATGATTTTAAATAATAATCAGAAACCAACGTCAGCAATTTGATTGGTTAAATAATACGATGGGCTCATGTGTAGCCTATTTAAAAATATAAAAGAGGGCTGGGGCATAGAGCGCTTGTCTAGCACCCGGGAGGCACTGGGTTCGATCCTCAACACCACGAAAAAATAAATAAATAACAATCATTCCTGAAAAGAGTGATTAAGGAAGATTTTACTTTGCCAAAAAGATGGGTAAAAGATACAAATTCTAAAGCTAAAGGCCAGAAACAGTCAAAGGACAAGGAAGCCTGGCCTGCCTTTGTGCTTCAGCTAAAAAAAAGAAAGAAAAGAAAGAAAAGAGAAGCTTTGAAAAGCTCATATAGTAGGAGGGATGCTAATAAAGAGAGGAAAGAAAAAGCTCTTTGTTCAGAGCAATGTTGTTGTGTGATAAATGGCATTGTTTAAATTTCCAGCAAACTGTTACATCTAGAATACATTTTCAAGTTCAAAACTAAGAATGCATTTAAAAATTCCTGTTGAGCTAGAGTGCTGGCAGTTTGTGTTGGAGACTTCCAGGCCAGGAGCTTGCCAAAACAATGAGTCTGTCTTTGATAAATTATAAGGGCAGCTAAAATACAAAACAGAGAAAAACTTCAAAATAAGTTAACCAAAGAAATGTGCTTAAGATATTCCAGCAATTTCCTGGTTTTTTTTCTTTTTTCTTTTTTTTTTTTTTTTTTTTTTAAGTCTTCCAACTTTCTATCCCAGTATTGTAGGATACTTTGGAGCAATCCCTGAAATAGGAGAAGAGAGAGAGATAGCAAGTGAGGCCAGCATCTCAATCCCCAGGGGCCATTCACTTGCTAAACAGGGCTAAGAAAAGGCCTCTGTCTCTCTGTACCCTGGTGGCCTAATTTGAAAAGCAGAACTTTCAAGATCTACGTGCTCAAGGTGAGTGGCAATTTTGCTTGCAGCAAAAGTTTAGGCTGATACTCGGTGAGGTTTGAGGTTGGCATAGCTCCAAGGTGGGCTCTGGGACCTTGGTGAGGCAGAAATCACTCTCCAAGACCTCACCTGCGCCCCAGTTTCTCCTTCTGATAGGTTTGCAATTGAAACCTTTTCCCCCTCTCCTTCTCTCCTTAATAACCCCAGACCACAATACTCACCAGGGTTCATAAACACATAGCTCAAGATCACAGGCTGCGTATTCTGGCTGAAGCTCCCCGCCCCCGCCCCCCTGTGGTGCTGGGCATTGAACTCCGGGACTTGTGCATGCAAGGCAAGCACTCTATCAACAGAGCTATGTCCCCAGCCCATTCTGGCTAAAACTTAATGTCCACATGATCACCATTCTCTGTTGCTGGGGTTAATAAAATTACATATGTAATTATATTAACAATTAAATTATACTTGTAATAATAAAATATGCAATTACATTACTACTTATATGTTAATATAATTATATAGATATAATTCCCAGACATAATACTCAAATCACTTTGTAAATGCAGTTCTAGACAAGATATGTTCCTTAGGACAACAAAAAGATTACTTGTGTTATATAACTCAGGGGAAAAAAATGAAAATGCCATGATTCTCTTTCTGAAGGTATCTGGTGATAGGTTAGCAGCCATTCACCCTTAGTGACCAAGTCACAAGTAGATGTTTGATCAAAAACATGTTTAGCCAGGCACAGTGGCGCATGCCGGTAATCCCAGAGACTCTAGGGGCTGTCGCTGGAGGATCCCAAGTTTGAGGCCAGCCTCAGTGATTTGGTGAGACCCTACCTCAAAAATAAAAAAATAGAAAGCTGGGCACAGTGGTGCACACCTATAATACCAATGGCTCAGGAGGCTGAGGCAGGAAGATCACAAGTTCAAAGCCAGCCTCAACAACTTGGTAAAGCCCTAAGCAACTCAGAAAGGCCCTGACTCTAAATAAAATATTTAAAAAGGGCTGGGGATGTGGCTCAAAAACATTTAATACTAAAAATCTCACCTGCTTTTTCAGAAATGTACTGTCAATGACACCAGGATGCAGGAGTGCCAGCCTTCTTCTATTTTAACCTCAGTGTATTTTATCTGATTCTCTAAGCTGGATGATGCCTAGCAAAGATCCTAGTGACCATAAAAATGGCCAGGAAGCTTTTCTGGGTCTCAGGCTCTGGAGTGGAGCGGGGAAAGCGTCCTCTTGTGCAGGAGGCCTCATGCCTGTGCATGCTACACAGATGGCCCAGCACGTCCATGCCAAGAAATTAGCATATGAATGAGTTCCAGGTGGTCTGGCAGAAACAAAATAAAACCTTGCTGAGGGGATACTTCCACAACCCGGGACTCCCAGGTAAAATATCATCTCCTGTTGAAGATAGGCTCCTACCAAAAAAAAAAAAAAAAAGAAAAGAAAAAATAATGCAAAGGGAAATAAATTCCCAGGAGTACTGACCCAATGGAGAGAACACCATCACCAGGAGAATCTGAACCAACAGGACAGTTTGAAAGGGATTATAAACAAGAACATTTAAAAAAATTAACGAAATAAAAGACCCAAGAGAAACAAGAAAATAAGATGTTATAAAGATTGGGCATATCTGAAAACAGTGAAACTTCTAGAAATGAAAAACATAGTTGTTAGAAAAACAATTTGAGACAAGAGTCTCTGTGTTGCCCAGGTCAGCCTCCAACTCCTGGGCTCCAGCGGCCCTCCTGCCTTGGCCTTCTCAATAGCCGGGGTTACAGGTGTATACTGCTGTGCCTGGCTCAGCAGTGGAAAGTAAAAACTCAACAGATAAGTTGAGAAAACAACATGAGAAGTTGCACAACCATCTAATACGGATCTCAGAACGAACAATTTGAGAAAATAAAATTGAGAGTAATTTTTGGAGAGTTAAAATGTTTTGAAATTTTCCTGTACTTATGAGAGGAATACATACTCAAGGAATCCTAAGCAGAGTAAATAAAAAAACAAAAAGTCTGTACTTTGAAATGCCACTGCGATGCCACAGAACATCCAAGGCAAATATGAGTGCTTCATATTAAAAGAACAAAGTCCAATGTCCACAACAGAGTGCAATTAAGTGGACAGCCATCTTCCCAAGAGGGACAACTGACGATGGAAGACAAAGAAATCATAATTTTCAAATTATAATTTTATTTAGAGAAAATAATTGTCAGTCTAGAATGTGATACCTAGCTAAACTATCTCATTAGCATTAAAAACAAAATAAAGTGAGTTCCCACAAATGAATACAATTTACCACTCACAATACTTCATGTAAAAAAAAAAAAAATTAAGACTCTCACTCAAGAAGGAAACTTAACTCACAAAGGAGTAATCATGCCGGGAGCCCTGCGTTATCACACAGTTATCTGCCACTGTGTGGACAGAAGATGGACAGTTAACCCCTTGAGAGCCAACCTGGGCCTCCTCATCCAGCTCAGTACTCACTTCTCCTTACTGGACTCTGACCTGAGGCGAGTGTTGATTACTGTCCCTTGGATTAAGCCAATCCGCCAGTTTCCCTGTGTCTAGCTCACTAATGGCTGTCACCCGCCTAGTTCTGCAAGCAAGAGCAGGGGCTGGTGGCAGCTCGTGGAGCAGAACCAGCAGTAAAGCCCTGTGGGAAATGGAAGAGCAATGAACCTGAGGCACAGAGACATTTCTGCCACACGCAGAGGGGCCACGTTAGGGAACGTGATCAAACATTCCATAACCTCGCCCTTGGTATGGATAAAGGGATACAAGAACAAGGAGGTGAGCTCACACCTTGGGAGACAGAGGACCCGGAGCCAGTGTGCTTTCTGAGGATCAGGCGCTTCCCCCAGGTCAATCATCCTGCCGTTGGGCTTCGGATACCCTTCACCAGGGCTCCATCTCACCTCTGCAGGTAGACCCACCAGGCCCCGCTGGACCTGCAGGAGGTCCCCGCCGTCCAGCTCCCTCGGCCCTGGGAGGACCCCCCTCTGCCAGCTGCCCGCTTTCTGTTCCACCTTCTCCACTTTCACTTGTCCTTCACGTTCAAGTCCCAGTTCCCCCTGGGCTTCTTCCACCGTCTTTCATCCACACAGACTGTTTCGGACGAGAATCCACGAGCCACTTTGTGCCACTGGGTGTTTCCTGGGCCTAGAACCAAGCGATTTCATCTATGATGCACTTCATTTAAAAAAATGATATTTTTTTCCAGGGCTGGAGACTGAGTCCAGGGAAGTGCTCTCCCGCTGAGCTACATCCCAGCCCTTCGTGAAGCTGCACCGGGAGACAGGGCCTTGCTAAGCTGCCCGGCTTGCCTGGGACGTGCCATCTTCGGGGATGACGGGTGTGTGCGACCGGCTTGGTGATCTCTTTGATCTGCGATTGCTCAGAGCACATTCACCACCTGATTTGCAGGGCACACGAGATTTTCCCCAGGTGACTCAGTGTTCCCCATCTCGTCATTGCTTGCTGACTGGGGTCCTCACAAAACATACCTGCTATAATCCTGCTGAAGTTCTGCACAATGCAAACAAAGAAAACGCTTGTTGAAGGCCTAGAATGTCCCAAAATGTACTCAACTGATTACCAGTAGATCAAAGGGGAAAACCAAGGACAGAGAAGCCGGAAGTAGTTTCCAAGAAGGACCCAAAATGTAGATGGTGAGAACATGGTCGACAAGGACTTGCAGCCCAAAAACAGTCTACCCCCTTACACACCTCACATACCCCGAAACCTCAGGTGGTACCATTCATAGGGGGAGAAACCAGGCTCAATCCCACTCCTATGCGATAACTAGGATGGGAATAAGCTTATGGCCAGCCCAGACCACTTGCTGTCAAAGAAAAGTGAAACACTTTATCAAATGAGTCACCGTGGAAAGCCTTACACCAGCTGGGGACAGGACATGAGGGCTCAGAGCTCAAGCCACACACACAGACCCACACAGAGACCTCACTCCCACCCTCGGATGGAGGCTTGAGAATGACTTATGGTCTCCCTCTTCAGCTTGTTAGCAACCGAGCTTTCAGGAGGAAACATCCTCTCCACAGAGGCGACTGTTCACGGGATAAACAAACAACAGTGTCTTTTCTAGAGGCTCTTGAATTCAACGTTGCTCCGCTTACAAAAAAAAATAGTGAGAGCGACGATATCCTTTTTTTTTTTTAATATTCTCTTCTTAATTCTAACCACTTTTCACTTGCTGTAAATGAAAAGCACTTTTAACTTTCAAAGATTAAGCTGCTGGGGTTGCAAAATTTATTTCCTGCGTTCATTTGAACCACTTCCTCTTTTGTGTTCTGAATTGTTACAGTGAACAAATCCCTTCGGAGAATTAGTCAGACATTTTATACAAAACAGAAATTTGGGGGAAGCACTAAAGATATTCCCATGTTCAATAAAGATGTCAACCTAGCAGTTACAGCAGGCCAACAAAAAACTGAACAGTACAATTCCATATACGTACAAGAACTGAAGTAGACATCTTGCTGGAGACCGTTTCCCCAAATGGTAAAAAAATTTAACACTGTGCTGTTCAGCTGGCTCCTGCTCTTCCTGCCTGGGCTTCAGTCCCCAAAGCTGATCCCGAGGGAAGGGAACCTCCTAAGTACTGCACCCATCTGTCCTGAGATGATTATCTGACCGTCAGTAATCTCTGAAACCAGAGGCCATCTTTCTTGCCTCCCACTGGCAGAGATTCTGCATCCTTTATCTTTCTCTTTAAAAGTATTCGATCAAATAATCCATCACACATAAAAAGTACCTGTACATTTTATTCTGATTATGGGGCTGGGGTGTAACTCTGTGGCCCACTGTGTATCACCCTGTGAGAGACCCTCAGCTCCACCTCCAGCACCAAAACCAAACCCAAACAAAAAAGTCTGAGATCTCACCTTTTTATCTTAGAATTCTACCTTTATCCCCCAGGGACTGGGGACTGTCATTCTACTTCCCAACAGGGAATCCTACAGAGAATCTAAAACCCAACAATGGTCAGAACCCAGGACTTGAACAAGTCCTAATATCACACAAAAACAGGATGTCCACTCCCAGGGACATTGATACACTCGTTTGTGCTCATGGTCGGGGTTTTAATGTAACTTTTAAAACATTTCCTCAAAGCGGTTTATATAACAAAAAGTCAAGGTTAAGCCAGGAACATAAAAAAGGCGACCTCTCACATCGTAGAGAGAATTCTCCTGGCTAGTTAACTCTCAGGATCACATGGATCCCAGGGGAGAAGCCACATGAACTTTTCATGGCCAAAACTGGCCCTAAATTGCGATTCCTGCCATAGAGGAACCACACACTTCAAGTAAAACCGAAGCTACCAGAAAAGGAAGAAACGGACTCGGGAGTTTCAGAAAACACAACTCGAAGTCAGCTAACAATTTCTGCAGCTGCCGTCACCACGCACTCGCTGCACTTTCTGTTAGACAATATCCTATTTTGCGTTTAGAAATTATGTAAGAGCAGCAGTCACGAGGCAGGGCAAATCGGAGAAAGGGTCATTCATTGCCCGTCGTGGATGAACCCAGTTTAATGCATGCGTTTAGAAAACACTGTTCTCTCTGTTCAGAAATATTAGTTCACATTCCACTCATTTTGATAACCTTTTCCTTTCTCATCCCAACTAGCCAGCTGCGGCACCGTCAGAACACACAGACCAGGGGCTGCCTCTCCTCCCGGCTTGACCGGCACCGCCTCAAGCACAGCGAAGGACAGACCCTGAGCTCAAAGTCCCTGTCACCAGATGCCACTCAGGAGTTGTGCAAGGGGCAAACGGGAAAGTTCCCGCACGGCAAACTAAGCATTAGGAAGAAAATAAGAGGCAAGTTCTTTAAAGGAAAGAATTGTGTGATCCTCCCATAAAAATATGAGAAAGTAAAAAAATAAATAAAACATTTAAACACACCCACAGGATTGTGTGATCCTAGGTTGGCATGTCTGCCACCCCCATCCCTTGCCAGCAGACAGCATTACAAGTGAGGGGCTGACCATGACCCAACGCCTGACCACTTAGGAATTCCATCAAGTAAGAATTAGGGTCGGGGATAGAGCTCAGAGGTGGAACGCCTGCCCAGCACATGTGAGGTCCTGGATTCAATCCCAGCACTACACACAAAAGACAATCAGATCAATAAGTCATGATTCATAAGAATTTCATAAAAAAAAAAAAAGAGCTGGGCAGGGTGGCACCTGCCTGTAATTCCAGTGACTCAGAAGGCCAAAACAGGAGGATTGCAAGTTTATAGCCAGCCTTGGCAACCGAGTGAGACCCTGCCTCAAAGTAAAAATAAAAAGGGCTGGGGTCGTGGTTCAGTGGTTAAGTGCCCCTGGGTTTGACCCCTGGGGGACAGAGGGAGAGTCAGAAGGTCACACACCAAGGGGCGAGGGTATTTACCTCTAGAAGGGCCTGGCATGGCAAAGAACACTTTAGCTTACAGTGTTTTAATTGTTTACGGGAGACATATTTGAGTAAGAACAGGCACGGTTTATTTTTCCATGTTCCCTGGTAATCAATCCTTTGACTTGTCAACATCACCAACTGGATAGCGAGGACCCTCTTTCCCATCTGGTTATCAGGGGTGCGGTGGGGTGGGGGTGAAGCGTCTGTTTTTATCTTCAGGTTCAGCGCCTGGGTCTTGAGCCACAAGATGACCTGTTCCAACACGTATTGGTTCCTTCGCAGACCCAGATTAACTAGCTCCAAATTCTCAAGTCCTTTGAAGTCTTCAGACTCAAAACCCTGTCAGCGGCATCGTGGCAAAGGAAAAGGGATTCACTGTTCCCTAAGTTTTTATTGACAATAAAACCCCTAATTTAGGCTTTTTCCCTCCCTTACTGTTCCTCTAAGGAACATGCTATCCTCAGGATACCCAGATACGGACTCGTGCCCAGAGATAAGATCTGGCAAGAGAACACTGCACGTCTGGCCACACTGGCACCCAACCCAGAAGGAAAGCAGCCCATGCCATGGGGTGGATGCGGGCTGAGGGGGTGGTTTGGACATAGTGCTTATGACCTGCAGGTCCACACGAGGGACGCTCACCTCTTCAAAAAGAGTAGAAAAATGAGCACACACCCGGACCTGAAATAGCACACACACAGGGCCTACTCTGCACATAAAATCTCAGGAGGCAACAGTTCAGCAGTGCTGACCACTGTCCCCCAGCGCTGACCACGGTCCCCCAGCGCTGACCACGGTCCCCCAGCGCTGACCACCATCCTCAGCGCCGTGTGGCTGACGGCAGGAGGAGGAAGACGGCCATGCCCTGCACAATGACATAATTCAGTCACTTGTGGAAACCCTAGGAGACATTTGTGTCTGATTCTAAGGCCATCAGAAATCACAGGAACCGAGGATAAGAACTGAAACGCTGTCTCTGTTTGGCCTGACACTGACATAAGCTTCCTAAGCAATGAAGGAAAACACAGATGCGACAGTCACACTGTTGCCCGATTTGGGAAATCACAGTGTTTCAAGACAGAAAGCAAAATCACTTTAAAACGTCAGTGTTTACAGACTGCTCCATCCGCTCCCGTGTGTGCGATGCGGAGATGAACTAATCTGTCGCCTCTGTGGGGAGGAGGTAAGCGCTACTCGTAAAAATAGCAAAATGATGCTCTCGATGTAGAAAAAGCCCACATCTTTGGAAATATTCAAGTAACCGAGGATAGCAACTCCATCTGTCAGTACGCATCAAAAATCCTAAAACTGGGGTTGTGGCTCAGTGGTAGAGCACTCGCCTAGCATGTGGGAGGCCCTGGGTCTGATCCTCAGCACCACATAAAAATAAAAAATAAAGATATTGTGTCCAACTACAACTGAAAAATAAATAAATATTAAAGATAAAACCCCTAAAACTGCCTTGGGATCCAGCCACGGCACTTGGTTAACCGCCTTGGATCTGACCCGAAAGGCGGGTGGGGGTTGGGGGGAGGACCTGGGAAAAAACTGCTGGTGCTGGGGATGGCACCCAGGACCTCAGGCTTGCTAAACACGTGCTCCCCACTGGGCTCCATCCCAGCCCTGTCCTGGAAATGGCCGGACCACAGAGGGCCAGAACTCCCAGTGTGTGTGGAGCCTGCACATTAAGTTGAAACCTGATTGCCAATAAGTTGAGATGGATATAGTATTGTGAAAATACCAACCCACGGGGTTGGAACCAAAAGTAGAGAATAAAAGATTAAATCAGTAGTTAGGAACTTTCTCACAAAGAAGTATCATTAAACATGTAGGGAATAATTTCATCTTTCCTTTAGTATTTCAGGAAAAAAAGAGGGCTGGGGTTGTGGCTCAGCGGTGGAGCACTCGCCTCACATGTGCGAGGCCCTGGGTTCGATCCTCAGCACCACATAAGAGTAAATAAATAGAATAAAGGTATTGTGTCCACTACAACTAAAAAAAAAAAAAAAAGAAAGAGCAACCCTCTAAACTCCTAAAAAAAGCAGAGGAGAACAGACAAGAACTGAAAACCATAGACCAATTTCAAGGAAAACGTCTTAAGTCATGTATTTTTAAAAATTCCGCTTATGTATTAAAAATGTACATCATAATGTCATTGAGTTTGTCCCAGGAATTTGCTAATCTGGTTCAATGTAGTATAACTGATTCATGTAATTTACTACATTGATGAATTAAAGGAAGAAGACAAATATTTAATGATATTCAGTACCAAATCAAGCTTAAAAAACAAACCTCTTGGTAAAAGAGGGAAAATACTTTAACCCAACAAAGGATTTATCAAAATCATTCTTCATGGGAAAACCTTGGAGCGCCCTCTCTCTAGCCAAGGAGACAAGGAAGTCCCCAGGGACTGCGTCCACCAGACGCGGAGGGGCTCCCCAGCAGCAGAGGAAGACAGAGACACACCCCCCCAGGCAAGGGGTCGGGACGGGGGAGTAGGGCTGTCTGCAGAAAAACCCAAGCAGAATCACAAAGATCACCCCCCAAACTCCAGCCGGAACATGAACCAGGAGCCCTGCATTCTACTGCCCCGTGAGACAGACAGGGGCGAAGGGGAAAAGGAAGAAAGGAAAGTCTGATCGGGTTTATATGAAGGTGAGAAGGAGACAGAATGACAAATCCACTCACTGGGGGTACATCTACACGTGGAGAAACTGTGAGGAAGAGCGAGGAAAGGATTTAGCCCAGATTCAGGACAGGGTTTAGCCCTGGGGTGGGGATCAGGAGGAGGGCCAGGTCCGGGAGGGGCCATCAAAGCAGCAGCAGTCCAGCTGCCTAAGACAGAGCCTGCAGCCGCCAGTAGGTGCGGCTTCTGTACTTCTTTTTTGGTACTGGGGATCGAAACCAGGGGCACTCAACCATGAAGCCACATCCTCAGACCTTTTCAAATAGTTGTATTTAGAGATAGGGTCTTGCTAGGTTACTTAAGGCCTCACTAAACTTTTGAGGCCAGCCTTGAATTTCCAATCCTCCTGCCTCGGCCTCCTGAGTTGTCAGGATAACAGTTGTCACAGCCACTAAGCCCAGCTTTTATTATTCTTTACGTTGTACATATACAGTATTCATTGAGCTTTGTTTTGTGAAGCTGGGAATTGTACCCGGGGCCCCACGACTGACAGGCAAGTGCTCATCCCCATCCCTCTAGATTTCCGGGTTGGAGGCAGGTTTTGTACCAGGGATGGAACCCAGGGGTGCTTTGCCACTGAGCCACATCCCCAGCCCTATTTTGTATTTTATTTAGAGACAGGTCTCACTGAGTTGTTGCTGAGGCTGGCTTTAAACTCATGATCCTCCTGTCTCAGCCTCCAAGCTGCTGGGATGACAGGCATGTGCCACCCGCCTGGTTAAACGCCATATCTTGAAGCGAGGAATTTGGCAGAATTGGGCAAATTCTAATTCATGCCATTTTTCAACTAAAGTCATTTCCAACTAATCTGGCAAAAGCAAAGGATGTCTACAAAACCACATGGCTTTCCCCACCGGGAAGCAGGGTCCTGCGGGAACGCGGCTGTTCAACAGGCGGATAGTGTGGAGGCTTTGGGAAACAGGGAAAGGGCTTCCAGGGAAGAAAGGCCTTGGAGCAGCGCAGACCAGCGGCTCCCTGCGCAGGGACCTGAGGCGCAGCCCAGCCTCCAGGGCAGGCAGCAGCCGGTGGGTGCTTCGAGGCAGCCTGGAAGCAGCCAAGCTCCCCCAGTGGGCAGAAGCACTGCCCGGCCTCCAGAAACCGTCTTTGAAAAGCCATGAGACGGGCTGCTGCCATGGGCACGGGTCCTGGACCCTGGACAAGCTGCTGGGCTCCTCACCTGGAGGCTCCACGGGATGGAAAACGCCGGACTCTGAGCCCTTCCGTGGCTCATCGGAAAGGGACCGTGGGGCGGGCGCCGGGGGCGAAGACAGGCGGGGGGGGGGGGCCCTCACCTTCTCCACGTCGGCCTTGGTCACGTTGATGTCCGCGTCCATCTTCTCGAAGTACTGCTGCGCCCGGTCGGCCTCCTTGCAGTCCCGCTCGAACCGCCGCTTGCTCTGCGCCCGGAACACGGAGCCCGTTACCCAGGGGGCACTCTTACCCCCCAGCCCCAGCTTTCTGGACTGGTTTCTTGTAGGCCGAGGTCTCCAGAAGCCATTTTAAAATCTGCATTTATTTCCATTAAGACTGTCTCATCTCTGCTCTTCCCACGACTTCTAGAAAAAAGAAACACTCGAGCACTCTGGCCCCACGTTTGATGGAGGTAATGGCTCTGGAAGCAAGTTAAATGGAATTCCAAGGAGAAAAGTCTGCGAAGGCGTCTTTTCAGTGTTTTTGTTTACTTATCTACTTTTGCTCACTGAGCGATTCAAGCCTAGATCAAACTCGAATCAGAAAAAATCCATAAAGAGTTGCTTTGGGGCTGGGGATACAGCTCCGTGGGTGGAGGCCTGCCTCTCAGGCACAAGGGCCTGGGTTCAGCCCCCAGCACGAGGGGCGGGGGGAGGGAGGGGGGAGGGGGGTGAGGGAGGGGAGGGAGGGGGGGGAATCGCCTTCGAGGTTTGCTTTCACTTACGGACTCAAGCTGCTTCCAGCAGGTCTCCATGTGCTGCTGCGCTTTCCGGCCATCGTGGAAGTTCTGCAAAGGGGAACACTCGGCATCAGTGCCCCCGGCCTCACGTGGTCACAGAGAAGACACTTTCCCACACTTAGGTAATACGGACACCCCCACATCTGGGATGGGGCTGGGTGTGACTCAGGGTAGAGCGCTGGCCCAGCCACAGTGACGCTGGCGGTGCAACCCCAGCACCCCAAAACCAGTCCACGTGGACCACCTAGGACAGGCCTCCAGAGGGAGAGTGGGAAAACCTAGAGAGGGCTCCCTCCAACACTCTACAACAGCCTGATGGAGGGGACAGGAGGTCCTCAAGACAGCAGCCACCTGGTCATTTCAGCTGTTCTGAGGTGTGATCCACACGTCACGGGTCGGACCCACCTAAATTGTTTGGGACCACCACAATTGATTTTAGAACATTTTCATCAGCCCCCAAAGTAAAACCGAACCTCTTAGTCGTCACCCTCTACCCCCGCCCTGCGTTGTCCCCAACCCCAGAAAGCCACCATTATAGCTCCTGTCTGTGAATCTGCCGGTTGTGGGTATTTCGCATGAGCAGGTCACAGAGCCAGGAGAACTGTGTGACTGGCTCAGTGTCTCCATGATCTCTAAAGACTCATCCAGGGGCTGGGGATGTGGCTCAAGCGGTAGCGCGCTCGCCTGGCATGCATGCGGCCCGGGTTCGATCCTCAGCACCACATACCAACAAAGATGTTGTGTCCGCCGAGAACTAAAATAAATAAATAAAATTCTCTCTCTCTCTCTCTCCCCCTCTCCTCTCTCTTAAAAAAAAAAAAAAAAAAAAAGATCATGAAAACGTTCATACTTTAAAAAAAAATAAAAATAAAATAAAGGCTCATCCATGTGGTCACAGTGTCAGGACCTCAGTCCTCTTCATGGTCAGATGACACCCCGCCGTGGGCCAATGCCACACTTCACTTGTCCGTCCGTCCGTCAGGGGATGGACGTTGGTTTGTTCCCAGTTTGGGCCACTGAGAAGGCTGCGGCAAACTCTTGTGTAAAAGCTTCACATGGATGAGCGCTTTCATCATCTACATTGATTGATTGATTGATTGATTGATTGGATCTGCAGGGCTGGGGATGACCTCGGGATCTTGCAAATGCTGAGCCAGCCCCTGCCACTGAGCCACACCCCCAGGCCCTTTAGCCAACCCAGCAGAATTTCCTGGGGGTGGGACCAGAGCTGTGATGCCGAGATGTCCAGGTGACCCCAGGCTTGGGGTCTGGGCTTTAGGAGAGGAAGCCCAAAGAAATCGGGTCGGAGGGGGGAGGGCCAGATGCACAGCACTAGTTTGGTCTAAGAGTGGAATTTCTGCGAGACTTCCCCGTGGACAGTCTAATGTGGTGGGTGAGCGGATCTGAGGGTAGGGAAGGGTCAGAGCCAGGGATCCACGTAGAGTCACCAGTGTTGGGTGGCAGGTGCGCAGAGGAGAAGGTAGGTGAAGGAATGACGGGAGCCAAGAGGTCCCCTGGGCACATCCGCAGAGCTCTGAGCTTACCCACACCCACGACTGGGCGGAGCCGCGTGGACGCTGACCTGGGGAAGGCCTGGGGAGGGCTGAGGGGAGCCGGAGCCGGGGTTGGGAAGAACAGTGCTCCTTTATGGGGGACAAACCGGGCTCCCTGGGGCGGTCAGGTTTCCCTGCTCCGTCTCTTCCAGCCCAGGAGGAGCCCTGGGGACTTCATTATTCAGCTCTCACAATGGACCCAGGAATAAAACCGAAAAGCCCAGGAGTCTAAAGCTGGGGATCACACCCAGCAAGGAAAAGGCTGTGGAAGGATCAAGAAGCAGAGCTCA
Source organism: Urocitellus parryii (assembly GCF_045843805.1). Classification (NCBI taxonomy): domain Eukaryota; kingdom Metazoa; phylum Chordata; class Mammalia; order Rodentia; family Sciuridae; genus Urocitellus; species Urocitellus parryii. The sequence continues at coordinate 205,705,380 of NC_135534.1, forward strand.
GGGCAGGGGAGGAGGTCCCGGGGACAGGGGGCCAGCCGCCAGCAGGGGTGAAAGGGTCCCTGGCAGAAGTCACCTGGGGTCAGAGTCGGCCCTGGCAGTGAGGCGCCTTCCTGGCCCTGGCCTGGTGGCTCCCTCCCCCTGTGGGGGAGCTTGTGGCCCTGGTCCTCTTCATGCTCTGAACACAGCCCTTGCTGCTCCGCGGCTGCGACTCACTTTTACTGAGGACATCTTTCTTTCTCTTCTTCTCCCCCTGCTCCTCCCCAACCCCCCCACCAATCTCAGGGGACACGGGGTCACCGTTCTTCCCCATCCTAGACAGAGTCACGACGAGGCCCGGGGCACACACCCACCACACGAACCAAGTCAGACTCTGGGATGGCACCAGATCTCAGAAATGGCCATCTCCCAGATCAACCAGGGAATCACACCTCAACTCCACAGCGAGACGGAAGGCAGCCTTGAGCCACCTCCTCAAAGCCCCTGGTCCCTGCTGGGCAGAACCCCGGCCCGGGGACAGGAGTCCCCGTTTCTCTTTTGCTAGGAGAGCAATAAACCTGCTTTTCCCCTTTCTCCAAACCGTGTCCTTGCTATGGGATGGGGGTTGGGACGAGGACTGAGCCTTTGGTCACAAGCTGTCCCCATTCCCAAGCAGGACCACAGAGTCCTGAGGTTTGCTGACGGGAACCATCTTTCCCAAAAGGTCTCACTGGAGACTCAAAGGCAGGTGCACCAAGAGCAGGGAGCCCGGGGACGCTGCAGAGCTCTGCTTTGTCTCCACGGCAACTCTTATTTTTATTTTTTATTTATTTTTGGTACCAGGGATTGAGCCCAGGGGTGCTGAACCACGGAGCCACATCCCCAGCCGTTTTTTAGATTTTTTAACTTGGAGACTAAAAATATTACAAAAAAATAAATAAAAATAAAACCCCAAACGACAACAGAAAAGCCAAACCCCACGGCCTTCCTGGCAGCGTGGCCCCCGGACCACATCCCTCCAAGCAGAGCCCGCCCTGCGGCGGCCTGCACCCCCAGCCCTCTGTGCCAGCCCCCTGCCCCCTCGGGGAGGAGCGAGTGGAGGGCTGCGCCGCAGATGCACTCGGTGTTCCCCAACAAACAATGGCAGAGCTGCGCCTCCGGACAGTGGGCAAGCATTGTCCAGAGGGCCTCCGGCTCCACAGAGAGGGGAATTGTCCTGGGGACGAGATAATCAGAGCTTTGGGAGCGGGAGGAATGAAGTCACCAGAGAGCCCCTCCTACCAGGGACCAGGTCCCCACTCCTGTGAGGAGATGGCTTTCATTTCTCCCAAAACATGATGGGACTTAAAAAAAGAAATGCCCGATGATATCGCAGGTGACAGCCACAGTTACTTATTCCCATTTTAACTTTAGTCTCCACAGATGAATCACCTTTGGAGATTTGTTTGAAAAACTTCCCAGGGGCTAGGGGAAGCCCAGAGACGGCTCAGCAACAAAATGAAAAAGCACCACAGAGAACCCAAGCCACACAGCGCCCAGGAGATGGAGGAGATGGACCACCGGAGGCGGGGCGAGCCGCGGAGTGTCCCCGCTGGGCAGAGAGGGTGACACTGGCTCATCCTGCCCCGTTTATGTAGATCAAGCCACTAGTGGTCGAAAAACCAAACCACAGCACTGAGCGCCTTTACACAAATAAGTAGAAGAAATAAGAGAACCAGCACCCAAGTAAGGACAGTCAACCAGCACCCAAGTGAGCACGGTCAACCAGCACCCAAGTGAGCACGGTCGACCAGCACCCAAGTGAGCACGGTCGACCAGCACCCAAGTGAGCACGGTCGACCAGCACCCAAGTAAGGACAGTCAACCAGCACCCAAGTGAGCACGGTCAACCAGCACCCAAGTGAGCACGGTCGACCAGCACCCAAGTGAGCACGGTCGACCAGCACCCAAGTGAGCACGGTCGACCAGCACCCAAGTGAGCACGGTCAATCAGCACCCAAGTGAGCACGGTCAACCAGCACCCTGGTGAACACAGTCAATCAGCACCCAAGTGAGCAAGGTCAACCAGCACCCAAGTAAGGACAGTCAACCAGCACCCAAGTGAGCACAGTCAACCACACCCTGATGAGCACAGTCAACCAGCACCCAAGTGAGCACGGTCGACCAGCACCCAAGTGAGCACGGTCGACCAGCACCCAAGTGAGCACGGTCGACCAGCACCCAAGTGAGCACGGTCGACCAGCACCCAAGTGAGCACGGTCAACCAGCACCCAAGTGAGCACAGTCGACCAGCACCCAAGTGAGCACGGTCGACCAGCACCCAAGTGAGCACGGTCAATCAGCACCCAAGTGAGCACGGTCAACCAGCACCCTGGTGAACACAGTCAATCAGCACCCAAGTGAGCACAGTCAACCACACCCTGATGAGCACAGTCAACCAGCACCCAAGTGAGCACGGTCAACCAGCACCCAAGTGAGCACGGTCGACCAGCACCCAAGTGAGCACGGTCGACCAGCACCCAAGTGAGCACGGTCGACCAGCACCCAAGTGAGCAAGGTCAACCAGCACCCTGGTGAACACAGTCAATCAGCACCCAAGTGAGCACGGTCAATCAGCACCCAAGTGAGCACGGTCAACCAGCACCCTGGTGAACACAGTCAATCAGCACCCAAGTGAGCAAGGTCAACCAGCACCCAAGTAAGGACAGTCAACCAGCACCCAAGTGAGCACAGTCAACCAGCACCCAAGTGAGCACGGTCAATCAGCACCCAAGTGAGCACGGTCAACCAGCACCCTGGTGAACACAGTCAATCAGCACCCAAGTGAGCAAGGTCAACCAGCACCCAAGTAAGGACAGTCAACCAGCACCCAAGTGAGCACAGTCAACCACACCCTGATGAGCACAGTCAACCAGCACCCAAGTGAGCACGGTCAACCAGCACCCAAGTGAGCACGGTCGACCAGCACCCAAGTGAGCACGGTCAACCAGCACCCAAGTGAGCAAGGTCAACCAGCACCCTGGTGAACACAGTCAATCAGCACCCAAGTGAGCAAGGTCAACCAGCACCCAAGTAAGGACAGTCAACCAGCACCCAAGTGAGCACAGTCAACCACACCCTGATGAGCACAGTCAACCAGCACCCAAGTGAGCACGGTCAACCAGCACCCAAGTGAGCACGGTCAACCAGCACCCAAGTGAGCACGGTCGACCAGCACCCAAGTGAGCATGGTCGACCAGCACCCAAGTGAGCACGGTCGACCAGCACCCAAGTGAGCACGGTCGACCAGCACCCAAGTAAGGACAGTCGACCAGCACCCAAGTGAGCACGGTCAACCAGCACCCAAGTGAGCACGGTCAACCAGCACCCAAGTGAGCACGGTCGACCAGCACCCAAGTGAGCACGGTCAACCAGCACCCAAGTGAGCACGGTCAACCAGCACCCTGGTGAACACAGTCAATCAGCACCCAAGTGAGCACGGTCAACCAGCACCCAAGTAAGGACAGTCAACCAGCACCCAAGTGAGCACAGTCAACCACACCCTGGTGAGCACAGTCAACCAGTACCCAAGTGAGCATGGTCAACCAGCACCCTGGTGAGGACAGTCAACTAGCACCCAAGTGAGGACGGTCAAGCAGCTGCGATCCTAACTCCAGCTCAGATTCCTCGGATGGAAACAGCCACACAAAGACTTTAATAGGGCAAAGAAAGAGGGAGCTTCTAGAAAACAGTCTGTGACAAATACGTTCACTTCCTCCCAACCCACACGGGGTCCTAACACTGGTGGCTCCCGAGCCTCACTTGGGATTGGCGGGATTCATCTAGCTTTAAATCTAGGTGGTGCAGGGGGGATCTATGTGGCCCAGTGGGACGATGCCCCAGGGCGAGCACCTCAGTCCTGTCCTATGAGCTATTCACACCCTGCTCAAATCCTGAACCAGCCGGGCGCACCTGCAATCCCTTGCCATCCCCGTGACTCAGAGGCTGAGGCAGGAGGATCGCCTGATGGAGGCTAGCCTCAGCAAGTTGGCAAGACTCTGTCTCAAATTATTAAGAAGGGCTGAAGCTGGAGCTCAGTGGTAGGCAATCCCCAGTACTCAAACAGGAAAACCCAACAAAACACGAAGCCTGCAACCAGGTGCTCACCCAGCTCCTCCCCGTGTGAAGCTCCCCCTTCCAAACTGACACGAGGAGCCCCTCACCAGTGTGTTCCGGAGCTGGCGGGGCTCTCAGGACCGTAGCCCCCCTGGCCAGAGCTGAGTCCAGCTCCTTCCCTCACCCACCACTCAGGACCTGGGCACAGTGTGCACCCCGCTGCTGCCGGAGGAGGGAGGCGGTGGGGGCACTGACAGGTCCCTGTGGTGGGAGAGACAGAAGAGGGCGCCCGGACGGCAGGTGTGGAGAGGGGTCACCTACCCACGTGTTTGTTCATCACAGTACTGGGGACTGAGCCCAGGGCACTTAGCCACTGGGCCACAGCCTCAGGCCTTTCAATTTTTCATTTAGAGGCTGGGGGTCACCAAAGCACTTAGGGCCTCGGGAAGTTGTTGAGGCTGGCCTCAAACTTGAGATCCTCTTGCCTCAGCCTCCCAGGTGGCTGGGATTCCCTGGTAGTCCTGTAATTTCACAGCCCTGGTTTGACCCAGTACCAAAGCCAAGAGGAGAGAGGAGAGCAGAGGAAGGTCCTGAGAAGGGAGTAGAAATAGAGAAGGTGACATTCCTGAGGAAGAAGTCAGGAGTGAGCTCTGAAATATCTGGGGAAAGGCTTTCCAAGGACCAAAAGGCCAGTGCAAAGGCCCTGGGGCAGGAGCACAAGGCCTGGGCAGGAGCTGCCAGGAGGCATGCAGTCAGAGCAGGGGAATTCAGGGAGGGAGGGGGCTTCCCACCCCGTGACTCACTCCACAAAGGGACCTGGTATTTCCTCCTTAGGTAAGTGCCTGGGTCCTGTTTAGGGAGTTGGCTAAAATGCTGAGCTACAAGGATCAGGGAAGGTCAGCCCGGAGAGGCAGCATTGATCACAGCAATAAACAGGAAGGAGATAGAATTTTCTAAGGTCAGGGGAAGTTCAGGGACCAGGGCAGCGGCCCAGTACCGAGTTCAGATCTACGGTGCCTATGTCATCACTGTGTGAGGTGTCTGAGCCATGGGGCTCTGCCCCCGGCTCCCTCCGCCCCGTAAAATAGAATAGGTTCTTTAATGATCGGCCTGGCAGAGGGTGTCACAGCAGGTCCACTGCAGGGGTTCTGTCTCCGCACACAGAGGTTTGGGTCAGGTTCCCCAGAGGTTCCATGGGGAAGGGCTGTCCTGTGTTCAGGACGTCCAGCGGCATCCCAGGCCTCTGCTCCCCAGGTTGAAGCAGCCACACCCCAGCTGCCCTCTCTAGTCAATCAGACACGTCTCCAGACAGCAGCAGCCGCTGCTCAAGCAGGAATAAGTAAGAATTCTCCATGGGCCTTGTCTTTCAAACCAATAGGTGATTTTAAAGGAAGGCCTGAGCTGCATGTCTATAAACTCAGCTGTCCCAGGGCCTTTGCACTGGCTTTCCCTGTGGAAGGCTGAACCCAGGCAAATCCTACTCGCCGTCATGTCTCCTCTTAAGGCCTTAACTGTGGGCTCTCCAGGAGCCCCAGGTGTGAGCGTGCTGGGGATTCCCACTGCCTGCGTCTCTGCACCTGTCTCCTCGCTTTCTAGCAACTATCACAGTTGCAGTTAAGCGATATTCCTGCCATTATCATTTAGTGAGTCCTCCATTCCAGCAGGAACCAACCTGTTGGTTGGGGGCCTCCACAGCCCTCAGAGAACTACCCTAGATGCCTAGACTCAGATTGTACTAAAAAGCACGCAAGTGGCCTGCTGTGGGACCTAATGACTAATAGGAGGTCACTCTGCACTTTACAAGCACTTAAAGTGGAATGACAAGGGCCATGGCATCAAGGGACTCAGCCGCAGGGCTATGGCTCTGGCAGTGCGGCCTCCACGCCTGAGGCCTGGCTTCGTCCTCAGCACCACAAACAAAGGATCCGAAGGCAAAAGCATAAGTGAGTGTCCTTCAAAGGTGCATTTCCCCTCAGGTCAACAACAGGGCCACAGGAAGGCCTCGGAGGGGCCCGGGGGAAGCAGGCGGCAGCAGAGGACATCTTTCTGGGTTTTGACCTCCTTATAAACATTTTTAAACATTTTTAGGAGTGCCAGGGATTGAACCAGGAGGCCCATCTGCTGAGCCCATCCCCAGCCTTTGAATATCTCATTTAGAGACAGGGTCTCACTGAGCTGCTCAGGGCCTCGCTCAATGGCTGAGGCTGGCTTTGAACTCGTGATCCTCCTGCCTCAGCCTCCGAGCTGCTGGGATGACAGGCGTTGTAAGCATTTTTGTCACCTGTTTTGTTCTAACACCGTTTACTCCCCATATGACATCACTCCCCTGAAGGTGGTGTGTCCAAATACCCTGAATTCCTCACAGGGCCCATGCTCCCAGGCCTTGGGGTGGCTTCCCGGCGTCTGCGTGAGACCCAGAGGCATTGTTTAGGGACAGGGCCTGTGCTGTCCACACGATTCTCAAAGGTGCCGTTTCCAACGGACCACTTCACGTCTCTGTCTGGTTCTAAGTCCTCCAGGGACGTTCCGTGGCCTCTGGCTCGCCCTGTCGGGGGAGGGGAATGCAGGCGCGTTACCGATTTCCTCTCCTGCTTCAGCTCCTGCACGAAGCGGGCCAGGTCCACGGTGATCTGCGACGTCATGTTCTCCGAGATGACCTCGTGCTGCCCCGCGTAGTCGTTCATCTCGTTCAGGGTGGAAAGAAAGGCCTTGCACGACGTGTACCTAGGGGACAGAGTAGGGCTCCTCACACAGGGCCACCCGGTCTCGAGCTGCTTCACGCAGGGGAGACGGTAATTAAAGTCAGGTTAATTGTCGCCGACCTCCCAGAGGAGCCTGATGATTCATTACACATCAGCGGCTCTCGCCAAAACGGCTCAGAATTAATCAGCAGCAGACGCTCGATCGGTGAGACCCGCTGCCCTGGGTGGGGCCAGAGCGGTTGGTCAACGCTCAGGGTGGACGCGGTGCCCAGAGTGCTGCAGCACACCGCACGGACGTGACGGATGCTAAGGTCAGAATCAGAGGGAGTGCCTGCCGTCAGTCCCCAGCTGAGTGGGGCTGGGCGCGGGTGTGTGTGTGTGTGTGTGTGTGTGTGTGTGTGTGACACCTACAATGCCAGCAGCTCCCGAGGCTGAGACAGAGGGTCACAAGTTCAAGGCCAGCCCCAGCAACTGAGCAAGGCTCCGTAGCTCAGTGATCAGGCACCCTGGGTTCAACGCCTAGTCCTGGGGGTGGGGGAGCCCCCCGGTTTCTCGGAGGAGGACTAGCTGACAGGAAGTCCTGACATCACAAACCCAAACCCAGCTCCAGGATGTGTGCGGCCCATACTTCCTGCACGTGCTCAGACTCTGCCCCCAAACCTGTCCTCGTTGCCTGAACTGAAACAATCTGGAGGCGCCAGTTCTGGTGGCTCAGTGTGAAATAAAGTCAGCTACATGACGTTCTTATCGTTCTCCCCAACTTAAAAACGGACTCAGACAGGAAGATGGAGTCGGCTCGGCCTCATGGACGTGTGTCCCCTCTGCTGTCTAAATGCCGCCCACCGTCATCAGCCGACATACTTGTATTCCTCCTCCTCCTTCGAGTTCTTCTTAGGTTGGTATTTCTTCGAAAGATTCCTGGAATAAAAATGCAGACACATCACCTAGGTAGAAGGGCAACGGAGACATCAGGGCTGACACACGACACAGTCAAAGTCTGGGGAAAAAGAAAAATCACAGGTGTCCACGGATGAAACCTGTCACTTCCACCATTTTTTTAGCACCTGTGTCAAGGAGACACTCTCGAGAAGCAGCAGATAGACAAGAGCAGGGACTTACCAGTGGCCACCTGCCTGTGGACCCCGACAGCACGGCCAGCGCGGCCCTCCCTTGGTGTGCAGGGGCCTGCGTCTGCAGCACCGAGCTGAGGGACGTTTTCCTTAGCAGGCCACCATTTCCTCACGGTCATCCCAAGTCCAGACTGTGCCACATGTTTAAATCAAAACCAAAGTCCAAGCCGTGCATCCGCCCCCCAGGCCCCCAATGGAAAGCCCCTGCCAAGACACTCACCTGGACAGCCTCCCAGCTGCCTCCGTGGGCACTGAGCAAGGCCAGCCCACGTCCCCCAGTGTCCCTGCCCGTCCTGGTGCCGAGAAGCCCAAATGCTTCTGTCTGTCTGTGTTCCGCAGCTTAAGCCAACCCACAGGGAGCAGAACCCTCCCCTCCCTCTGGTTCTGGGGCTGCCTCTCCTGGGCCCGGCTTGGGCTCTCGGAGGGGAGCAAGGGCCCTGGGGGCCTCCCCCTTTCCCACATCTGCTGCTGCCTGGCCTCCGGCTGCGTCTCCCCCGGCCCTTCCTCTCTCATAGAAGTAACTTTATGATTTCACACTTTTATTTTTTCCATTTCCTCCAAATCTACAGATTGGCCTAAAAAAATAGAACACATGGACCACTTTGATCCCGGTACATTTTACATACAAGATCAACCGAGTCTACGTAAAATTGCAACATGGAAAGAATCTGTTTCTTTTTTTTTTTTTTTTGATACTGGGGATTGAACCTAGGGTCACTCTATCACTGAGGGACATCTCCAGCCCTTTTTATGTTGACAAAGGGTTTCAGCCCCAGCTGCCCTCAAACTTGTGATCCTCCTGCCTCAGCCTCCTGAGTCACGGGGAATGTAAGTGTGTGCCGCCACACCCAGGTGATATTTTCTTATTTATTTACACATGCTGGCACTGAACCCAGGGGTGCTCTGACTCTGATCCACATCCCTAGCCCTTTTATATTCTGAGACAGTGTCTTGCTGAGGCCGTCCTTAAACTTGCAATACTCCAGCCTCAGTGTCTAGAGTCCCTGGGATTACAGGTGTCACCACTGTGCCCAGTCTAGACTTTCTTTTCTTTTTTTGTGGTGCTGGAGATTGAACCCAGAGCCTTGTGCATGCAAGACAAGCACTTTACCAACTGAACTGTATCCTCAGCCCCTGTACTTTTATTTAAAGACATGGTCTCACTAAGTTGCTTAGGGTCTCGATAAGTCGCTGAGGCTGGCCTTGACTTGCAATCCTCCTGCCTCAGTCTCCTGAGTCCTTGGGATTATGGGAGTGTACCAGTTTGCCCCACTCTGGAATTTTAAAAAAGACACAATTATTGACACAATAAGCAACTTAGTGATACCATGTCTTTAACTAAAAAGGGCTGGGGGTGTGGCTCAGGTTAGGTGGCCCTGTTTCTTCCATGTTGTAATTTTACAGACTCAACGGAGTCACTTGTAAAGATGAATGATGTTCCACGTCTTCTTCCTCTAGTAGTCGGCCACGTGGTTTGCCTGGTGGGGGGGGTCCATTTGTCCTCCAGCTGCACTCGAAGGGTGGTTGTGCCCGTCCCCTGGGCCACAGCTTCTCCGCTGTTCCTTGGCGACAGGAAGGACATCACCCAGGGCTTGGCGGGTGTCTGGGGGGGCTTTTCCTGTCCCAACAGCGTTGCTTCCTTGGCCCTTGGTGGAAAAACCCAGCGCAGCACTGTCCTCACCCATCCCCTGGTGACGGCTTCCTGCCGGCTCTCGGGGCCCCCGGAGGCAGAGCCCGCTCTGCGCTGGCTCCAGGGAACTTCCTTGTCAGGGCTGACCGCCTTCCTGTCCTGCTGCTGGTGGCAGACGGGAGAGCTGCAGGTGACACCTTCCTGAGTCCCCTCCTGCAGGTCTCTTCTGTTCCTGATCTTGTCAGTTGTGTTCACACCACGGTCACCTTGAGCCTGTCCCTCACCTGACTCGGTGACAACTGCTTTATGTGTGAGTTCCATGGTGGGATGTCGGGGTCCTCGGTCCCCTTTGGGTCTCCCTCCACCGCGTCAGTTCTGTCCCGTGGGGGGGCCACGTGCTGCCCCCGTCCCTGTGCAGAACCCTCCCAGGGCCTGGCTCTGCTTATTCTCGTGCTTTCTTCCCGGCTGGCTTTGCGGCCTCCACTCCTTCCTTTCTGTCCCCCTGTGGCGGGCCGAGTGGCCTTGTCGAGTGGCCTGGCTGTGTGGCCTTGCCGTGTCTGACCGGAGTCCCACCTGGACAGACCCTGACAGCGTAGGAGCCGGCAGGTGGCTCCCTGTGCGTCCCCTGTGAAGCCTACACGGTGGCCCCCGATTCCTGAGGGGGGTGAGGAGGTCTGACGGGACGTGGCTGGTGAGGGTGTCACAGAGGCGCCCCGTTTGGTGACGGTGCCTGTGGGTGCCGCGCGCTTCCTCTCCCTGCTCTGGTCCGTGGCTCCTTCCCGAGGTCCCCCCAAGGCCCGAGGGCCCCGGGCTCTGTGTGCTGGGAGCTGGGGACAGGCGGTCAGGGAGGGGTGGACAGGCCTTGGCCCAGCCTCCGGGCCCCCTGTCTCTGGAACCCCTCGGAGGCCCCTTGGTGGTGACCCCACCAGGCAAAGGGGTTTCGGGGCCGTGGACGTCCTAGTTAGGGTGATTCGGGGGCGCTCAGCCTCGACGTGGGGCATGGAGAGGCCGGAGGGTGGACGCTGATGTCTGCCTCCGGAGTCTTCCTGCCACCATTTCCTGAGTGTGGCCCTCGGTGGCTTCTGTCTGAACTGATTCAGGACTCGTTCCCTTCCTGTGGCTGAGGGTGGGGTCGGCGTCCTCTCTGGCTGCCCCAGCACCTCCTGTCCCTCTCCCTGGCTCCCTGCCTAAGCGACTTTCTTCATTTGCTTGATTTTCTGCGGCTGAGACTCTCCTGGCTTCTCTTTTCGCCTCTTCTTGTTGGGACACACCATCTTCTGACCGGATGTCTTTTGTTCATCTATTTACATGTGGCGCTGAGATTCGAACCCAAGGCCTCACACACGCCAGGCACGTACTCTGCCACTGAGCCCTGGCCCCGGCCCTCTTTTGCCATCTTTATCCAGAAATTTTGTGGTGAGCTTTTAAAACATAAATAAAAGGGAGGGAAAAAAAAACAAAAAACAGAAACATTCCTGGCCCCACCTCGTGGTCTTTGGACTCACCCAGGTCTGCACCCGGTCCCTGGTGAAGAACGTGTGTGATGTGTGTGCTCCTCTCCCCATTATCAGTCCCTAGACAGCACCCGAGTGCAGGAGCGCCCCAGGCTCCTCGGGCAGACCCCTACATTCAAGGATGACCTGGGGGGTCTCTTTTTTTATTTACCTGTTTGTTTTTCAAATACTACAAATAAGATGGATCTTTCTTTTCTTTTTTCTTTTATTTTGGTGGGAGAGATAGCCTTGGGAGGGATATTGTTGGGTCCAACCAAAGTTCATTTCTAGATCTCTTTAGCTTTTGGGCTTCTGCTGGCATTTTAAGAGCCATATTATTATTATCCGTGCTTTTAAGAAGCATTTGAACGCTACTTGAAATGCCAACACCGTCCAAGTGATACTCATTTGTGAAAACGGAATGGTCTTGATGGAACAGTCACCCACAGTGGGTCTTTAATACTGTTCAGGACTTCACGAGAACAAGGGGCTTTAAAGAGTCCACAGTGGTACATGCCTGCTGTCCCAGTAACTCCGGAGGCTGAGTCAGGAGGATCACAAGTTTGAGGCCAACCTCAGCAACTTAACAAGACCTTATCTTAAAAGGAAAAAAAAAAAAAAAGCTGACTAGGGATGGAGCTCAGTGCTAGAACACCCTTGGGGTAAATTCCAGTACCACTAAAAAAAAAAAAAAAAAAGAGAGAGAGAGACAGACAGACAGACACTGGGGAGGCTGAGGCAGGAGGATCGCTTGAGCCTAGGGATTTGAGGTTAACCTGGGCAATGTAACAAGACACTGCCAAAAGGAAAACAAAGTCATGTGAAGACCCTGTCTCAAAATAAAATATAAAAAGGGCTGGGGCTGCAGCTCCATGGTACTGCAAAACAATACATAGATATAAGTGGACGTTTCCCACTCTGATGCAGAAAAAAATTGTTTAATGACAGAGGCCCTCCCCAAAGTCACATTCATTTTTTGACATATTGATATTTCAAGAAAGTATCTGTCACCAAAACTCCAGTGGTGCCTGCCTTTCCGTTCCTTGAACATGTTCTGACCTCGGGGCCTTGGCACCTGCTCTCCCTCCACCCGGAGGAGTACCCGCCCCTCATGTGCCCGGCTCCCTTTAGTCCTTCAGTCCTGACGCAGTGGCTCCTCCGTGTGCCACCCGTCCCCGTCCCCCTCCATCACATCACTGGTTTTACTGATCTGGGATGACAAATCTTTGCATTTGATTCTTCACCCCACCCCCTGGGATTGAACCCAGGGAGCTTGACTTAACCACTGAGCCACATCCCCAGCCCTTTAAAACAAACAAAGAAACGAACAAACAAAAAACCATTTACTTTTTAGTTGTAGGTGGACACAATACCTTTATTTTATTTTCATGTCGTGTCCAGGATCGAGAACCCAGAGCCCCATGCCTGCTAGGCGAGTGCTGTACCTCTGAGCCCCAGCCTCAGCCGCTCCCCAGTCCTTTTTAAAAATGTTTTTATTTAGAGACAGGGTCTTGCTAAGTTGCTCAGGGCCTCACTAAGCTGCTGAGGCTGGCTTTGATCCAGCGATCCTCCTGCCTCAGCCTCCTGATCACTGGGATGGCGGGCGAGCTCCACGCGCCCAGCTCCACTGAATCCTTTGAGGGTGACTCCCAGGCGCAGCCCTCCTTCCTGAGCGTCCCCAGGGACTGCAGCTGCTGGTGCCTCCTCTGAGGTCACACCTTTGGTGGTCCAAGCCCCGCCGGCTCCTGGGCCTGATGACCAGGTGGTGACAGGTATCTCCACCCTGTGCCCTGCGGCTTCCCCCTTGGGATGAACATTTGCCCCCTGTGTCAGGCCCTGCACCACACGACAGGGCTCACCAGGAACCCTGCTCCAAGAGCCCTGGGGCTGGCTCCAGGCAGGAGGAAAGCAGGAGCCAGCAAACACAGATGTATGCACTAGATACCCTCGGGACCCTGGGGAGGGGTCCAGGGGACGCTGAGCAGGAGGCCAGGGGACGCTGGGCAGGAGTCCGTCAAACTACACAACATTTCAGTTCAAGAGACCTCTGCACAACGTGTGACCACAGTTAGTGACCACGGAGAGTCTACTTGAAGATGGCTGAGTGGATCTTAGGGTTCTCACCACACACACAAAGGGGCGAGCTGAGGTCTGTATGAGCCTGATTGAACTCTGACACCGCAACAGACACCAAAACTCCAGGTCGCTCGACAGACACCCGCAGACTTTTGTCGATTTAAAAATAAACAGCTGGAGGGGCCGGGGCTGGGGCTCAGCGGTGGAGCGCTCGCCCAGCACCTGCAAGGCCCCGGTTCGATCCTCAGCACCTCATAAAAACAAATAAGTAAAAATAAAAGGTATTGTGTCCACTACAACTAAAAAACAAACAAATAAATAAGTAAATATGGAAAACATCATCAAGAGCTGGGCTGTGGCTCGGGGTGGAGCGCTTGCCTGGCACGCATGAGGCCCTGGGCTCCAGTCTCAGTTCGATTCTCAGGAAAAAAAAAAAAAAACAAACAAAGAAAGTTGACAGTGTTGGAAAGTGACCACGGAGGAGCCGAAGTAGGGCAGAGCACGGGGCGGAGGGTCGGAGCCGGACTGCCGCAGTGACCTGGAGGGGGTGAAGGAGCGGTCACTCAGGGCCTGGGGAAGGTGGCTCAGGTGACATCTTTAGGAAGGGTCGGGCCAGCCCTGGGGCAGGAGCAGGCTGCTGCCCAGGAAGCTGGGAGCCTCTTCGAGTGGCGGCAGAGACCTGGAGCCGGAGGAGATGGTGGGGGTCGGGCCACTGCCGGCGGGTTTGTAGGACAGGTCCCTGGAAGGACTTCAGGACAGTCCTGAGGACTTGACTCTGTGAGACGGGGAGGCTGCTGGAGTCCTGAATGGAGGGAGCTGAACGACGGCTTTGTAGAAAACAGGCCGCCAACGGGGTGGGGTCCAGTTGGGCCATGGGAAGACCCTGTAACCCAGGCAGGAGGTGATGGCCACCTGGGCCCCGGAGTGGGCAGCGGAAGTGAGAAGTGGTCAGGGTCGCAGGGGCCTCGGATGGCTTGTGGGCAGTCTGGGAGAGAGGGCAGGCGGGAAGACGGCTCTGAGGTTCTCCCCAGGCCAGGAAGGGCACAGCTGCCCCGAGGGCCGTCACAGGCGACAGCAAGTCCCTGGGGCAGGAATCCCGTCCAGGCAGCCCCCAGGCAGGTATTTTTGGACACCCCAACAGAGGTGGAGAGCAGCTGCTTCTGGAGTTGGGGAAAGAGGTCCACTAGGAGACACACATCTGTGAGTCACTGCTGCGCTCAGCAAGGAGGGACAGGACCCGGCCAGGGTCCCCGGAGGAGCTTCCGGCACAGGAGGGGTCTGGAGAACTCGGGGGAGGGTGCACGCTGCTGTCAAAGCTGCCAAAGGGTGGAGAAGGATGAGGACGGGCCATCCTGAGACAGGATGGGGCTGGGGTTTGAAGTCGGTGGAGGGGCCACCCAGGTGCCCAAGAAGCCCGTGGCAGAGGGGAGCAAAGAAGGGTGGTGGCAGGGGTGGGGGTGCTGAGCCCAGGGAGGCTCTGCTTTTCCTTGACAAGGGGGGGTGCGCCGGGGAGGTTCTGAAGAGAGGAGAGAACTGGTGGTGGGCGAGAGGGGCCGCCGGAGCGGAGCTCTGGGGTGAGAGGCCGAGGTGGGTGCTCAGAGGAGGGCCTGGGACGGGGGTGTCCAGGGGGCTGTGGGAGCCGGCAGGTGGGTGGGGTGGTCAGAGTGAGCCCACGCCTTCTCCGGGTTCATTCACTGTTTCTGTGAAGTAGGAGGCAGGCGGGAGGCTGGGAAAGGAGGCTGCCAAGCATGGGAAGCCCGTGGGAGGGCGGGAAGTGAGGAGTCCAGCAGGGTCACGGGGCCACAGCAGCCACCAGCCCCATGAGGCTCCTGCAGCCTCTTCTCTTACTGGGACTCTTTTTGACCAATTTATTCCCCAAAAGCACAGATTTTGATGTTTCTCAGAGATGTGATGAAACGCACGTTGCTATTTGAATCTTGGGACCAGTGGGCAAAGTGGTGTGCACCTGTAATCCCAGAGTGTCAGAGGGCTGAGGCAGGAGGATCACAAGTTCAAAGCCAGCCTCAGCGACTTAGACTCTTGTCTCAAAATATAAAAGGGCTGGGGAGGTGGCTCAGGGCTGGAGCCCTGTCGAGTCCTACACTTTAGTTACTTGATGAGAACAAGACTTACCATGCAGTCAAACATTCCACAGGACCCAGAGATCTACAGAGCTGACCTTAGACAAGCGTTCCAAGAACACACAATGGGAAAAGGATAGTCGCATCAATAAATGATATGGGGAAAACGGATATCCACCCACAGAAGCACGAAGCAATGCTTACCTCACACACTACGTACCAAACCCCATTCAAAATGGATCAAAGATATCAGACCTGAAACTAAGTATACAAGGACTCACATGACTCAATAGTGAACGTACAAATAATCCGACTTTAAAATGGGCAAACGTCTTGAACAGACATCGTTTCAAACCCAGGGGAGGTGACCACTCCATCCGTGAGAATAGCTCTCGTCAGAAAGTCCAAACAGCAATACGGAGGTTCCTCAAAATATTAAGGATACAGCTACCTTACGATCCAGCAATCCCACCTCTGCATATACACCCCAGGAAATAAAATCTGTATCTCAAAAAGAAAAACCATCCCATGCATCTCTCTTAGATGCTTATTTAAACCACAAGGACCCTAGCGGCGAACAACAGGACACATCTCTCATGCAGATACTCTTTGCTTGAAAACTAAATATTTCCAAACCAAAAATCATCTAGATCTTCAACACCTCCATCTACATCTTTAATATGTCTTTAAACACCATGCATAAGTCAGCTCAACCACACATTAAAGATTTTACATGCTACTTCAAGTTCAAGATCGATTCCACCAATAAATTTTAAATATTTTATATGAAAACCAATTTATCGGATCATTTCATCATTAAAAATTTAAGTGGTTGGGATTTAGCTCAGTGGTAGAGCACTTGCTTAGCATGCCTGAAGCCCTGGGTTCCATGCCCAGCACCACACACACACACTCACACACACACACACACACACACACACTCTCTCTCTCTCTCACACACACAATCTTGAGCCTCAAAGCAATAGTTTATTTTTACTGTCTCATGAAAATTGTTTTGTGTATTAAAAACTGCTCCTATTGAAATATTACACAACATAAAAGGGAAAGAATATTTAAAGGATTATACATTTACACTATAAGGTGCAAATATAAATTACCATGACATTCGTTTGCAGTTGACCAAATAACCCTTACCTGAGTTGCTTTGCATAGCTGAGCTCGATCTCAGTTCTTTCCTTTACAAACTTGATGTATTTCTCAAGAACGTCGATTCCCCACTGTGTGTGTTTTTCTAAGTTGTCAAACTGATCCTGTTTAAGAAAGGAGAGAGAGTTCACAGTCTTCCTCTGTGATGGACATAATTTCAATGGACAATCCTCTTAATAGTGCTTTGCCACACAGGAAGCAGCACTCAGAGTTTCCATGATCCTTCTTGGATGCCTTTTGGTTGGACAGTTTTAAATCAACATTACCAAATTTGGCTTGAAAACTGCCTGGAGTACTGAGCTCTGGCGGATCCATTCATGTTTTAGAAACATGCTTTTTGGATGTCACTGATGCAAAGGGACCTGTCTCTCTCAGATGCCAGACTACTGACAGGTGACACCCACAGGCACAGTCTCTATAGGAACACTTTAACTGGGACATCTGGGTCGTCATTCCAAAAAGCTGATGGAGTTTGGAGCGAGGAAGTGGGAGTTATAAAAGTCTGCTTTCTTCAAAGAAATACAATATCTCATGGACTTTATTTATGCAGACACACTGTGTGCCAGGGACTGTGCTTGGAACCCAAAGGAACAGATGTGCTCCACCTTGCAGAGCGCCTGGGGTTCCTGCTCCGGGGGCAGGTCTGCCATGTGCAGAGGCATATGCATGGCTTAGGTGGCTTGTCCCCAGGGTCCCCAGGGAGGGTGAGTGAGGCATAGGGGATGGGTGGTGCTGGGGCAAGATGAGAGACTGCCCAGGGCCAGGCCACCCTAGGCCTCCGCGGCAGATCTGAGGAGCTCAGATTCTCCAGCAGGCCGGAGCAGGACTTCCAAGGGGGTGGCATGACCACGGGGAGGTTTCCAATCACCAAGAGACTATCCTCGCAGTCCAGAGCAGGGGACGCAGGTGCACAAGGAAGGGTTTTGGAGACGCTGAACAAATGGAGTCCACCAGTGTCAGTGAATGACCAGGTGAGGGAGCAGGGGGCACGTGACGGGGAGAGGCCAGGTGACTCCGCTTCTGTTTTCTGCGATTAGATTGGTCCAGACACGGGGGACCTGCATTTCAGGGTGGAATTAAATGAGCTTTGCCGTGTGGAGCAAGAGACTGGCACGTCTGGGGACAGGGCGGGGGAGCAGCTCCACTTGGAGCTCAAGGCTAGGCCGGGGAGGCGCGGATCTAAAACCACAGCCAGGGACCAGAATGCCAGAGAGGAGTCAGCAGAGCCCGGCCCGGGAAGGGGCCAGAGAGGACGGGGAAGAGAGCCAGGGGGACCATCAGCACGTCACAGGGAAGAGGGCTTCAAGGAAGGCCAAGACGGAAAGTCGGCTGCTTCCCGAGAGGTGAGAGGGGTCTGGCCCAGCCACACACTGGAGGGAGACAGGCCCCCAAACACTTCAGCGCTTCGTCACCTGCCTACCGGTCACAAATCAGCCGTGACTGTCACACAAAACGGGGAGGGCTCGAATCAATCGATACCGAGGGTGTGCGACCCAACGGCACGTTCAACGGCACAGTTCAGGTTGCGCCCCCCCAGCGTGGTGTCTTCCCTCCCTTCCTCCCCTTTCCTCTTTCTTTCTTCCGGGGATTAAACCCAGGGCACTTTACCACCGAGCCGCATCCCCCGCCCTGTTTATTTTTTAACTTGGGACAGGGTCTCACTAAGTTGCTTAGGGCTCGCTGAGTTGTTGAGGCTGGCCTTGAAGTGCTTTCAATAAAGTCATCGGTATTCGAGGCCACTCTGCAATCTACACCAAAGGACAGGTCCACCTGTGACAGGTGCGCCTCACTGTCGGCACGGCTTGGTTCCTTTAGGCCACTTTACTGAGGTATGACTACGTTAAAAAGTTAGGTGCACACCTGCAGTCCTAGCACTCAGGAGGCCGAGGCAGGAGGGCCATTTGTGCCCAGGAAACCAGCCTGGGCAATAGATCAAGGTCCTGTGCGTGTTTACTGTGTTCAGCTCAACGCCCTCGATGCATCTGGAGGTGAGCACACATGAAACCATCACCACAGTCAACGCCAGGGACACTGCACACAGGACCCAGCCTTTGTACATTTTAAATATACAGTGCAGGGTATTTTGGTGGTTGTTTGCTTTCTGGTGGTGCTGGCATGGACCCCAGGGCCTCGCACAGGCCAGGCAGGCCCCAGAGATGCCCCCCAGCCCCAGAACAGCCCTCGGCAGCCTGACGCTGCGCGGCCCTGCAGCGTGCTTCCCACCTCCAGCCCCGACCTCAGGCCACTATTGGGCTTCTGGACTCCCAGTTTCCATTCAAGGCTGTGCAGAGTGTGAAATGAATAGATTTTCCGTGATTCAAACTGGGATGGCAGAGGAGAGAACAGGAGGCAAAAGCAAAGCCACTGCCTCCCAAACTTGAGACATCTTTTGAAAAGAAATGATTTCCTGGATCCAACTCTGGCCTCGGCCCACAGAATAGCTGGAGGAACATCACCTCGTGACTGGAGGCCTCACCTTACTAAAATGCTTCCCTGATGGGAAACAGTCACTGTAAAATGCCTGACATGATTGACGAGCTGGGCGTGGTGGTGCAAGGCTGTAATCCCAGTGACTGGTGGCTGAGGCAGGAGGATCCTAAATGTGAGACCAGCCTCAGCAACTTAGCAAGGCCCTGTCTCAAAATAAAAAATAATTAAAAGAGGGGCTGCAGCTTGGTGGCAGAGCACTTGCCTAGCATGTGTGAGGCCCTGGGTTCGATTCTCAGCACCGCATATAAATAGATGAAATAAAGATCCATTGACAACTAAAAAAATAATAATAATTAAAAAAAATAATTAAAAGGAAAAAAGAAAAAAAAAAAAAAACAAACCCAAGCTGGGAGTGGTGACCCACACCTACAATTCCAAAGACTCGGAGGCTGAGGCAGGAGAACTGCAAGTACCACCAGTCCCAGTAACTAAGCAAGACCCTGTCTCAAAATTTTAAAAAAGGGCCGGGGCTGGGGCTCAGTGGTAGAGCATTTGCCCGGCTTGCCTGAAGCCTGGGTTTGATCTGCTGCACCACAAAAAAAAATCATCATCATCATCATCAAAATAAATATAAAAGGGCTGGGGATATAGTCAGTGGTAGAGTCCCCCCCGGGTTCAATCCCCAGGACCCTCCCCACCAGAATAAAGGTGTGGGGACAAAGTTCTCTGTGATTCTTGGTCCTCTATGATACATTCCACAGCCACCTAGATTCCGTTTCTTGAAAGGCTGCTCAGGAAAGATTATTTATTTATGTTATCTCTAAGACGAGCGTTGTTGAGCAAATGAACAGTGTAAACAAGGCCGTGGGTCTCTTTAAACTACTTGAGAGAACAAATACACAAACGGCTCGAGTAATGGCCACAAATCATTCCCAGCCACTGGCAGTGGGGCCCCTTCCTCCTGGGTGCAGAGCCGCCCTATCCACTTCAGAACCAAGACGCAGGCCTCTGCGCGGGAGTCTGCCATCGCCCCCCACCTCCAGGGCAATCGTCACAAGGCTTGTGAGTGCCTCTGCTCCGGGATGTCCCTCTTGCCCTGGTCACCTCCAGACGCGTTCTCCCTGACCACATACAGGTGTATGTGATACGGCGACAACAGCTTTGGACGCCCAAGCCCTAAAAGCAGACCCGACAACAACAAAGCCCTCTGCTGTTGGAACTGCGTCCACTCCAAGATGACCGACCGCAGGCCAGCAGTGTTTTCAACCAAGTCATCAGTATTCCAGGCCACGCTGCAAGCTACACCAAAGGACGGGTCCAAATGAGACAGAAGATCTGAATAATAAAAACCCTCAATAGTAAGCGAGGGCCCGCGGCCACCGCTGAGCTCCTGTTATGCTGGATCAGCACAGCTCTGCGGCGCCACGCCCTGCTGGTACCGACTCAGGGACGCGCAGCGTGGACATTTTAACAGCAGCTGAAAGAAAATTCGTAACAGATGAAAAACTCATCAACCCACTTACATTCTTGACCCAAATGTGGGAAACTTCATGGGAAAAAGTTCCAAATCTTTAAAAGACTCCTTGTGAGCAACTAGTACCAACGGGCCTTTAAAAAGTGCCTTTGGCACTTTGGGGATGGTGCCTGCCCTGCGGCAGCAGCTCCAGAGCCTCTGGCTTTTTTCTTTTGGTGCTGGGGATTGAACCCAGGGTGCTCTACTCTACCCCAAAGGCCTTTTGACTTTAATTCTGAGACAAGATCTCACTAAGTTCCTGAGGCTGGCTTTGAACCTGCAGTCCTCCTTCCTCAGCCTCCAGAATCGCTGGGATTACAAGTGTGTGCCACCGTGCCCCATCTTGGTCTGCCTTCTTAAAAGTCATCGAAGGCTCCGAAGAGCTTTCATTTGAATTATAGTCACTAATATTTATCCTATCAGAAAGTAAAGATTTTAAAAATCTGTTAATGCATCTGTATAGTAATAAATCCATCACATGCTAAGTAAATGGTGTAAATTTTATTTTTAATTTTTTTAAAACTATACTTTCAAGCTGGGCAAGGTGGTCCACACCTGTAATTCCAGAGAGGGGGGAGGGGGCTGAGGCAGGAGGATCACACGTTCCAGGCCTGCCTTGGCCATCAGCAAGACCCTCAGCAACTTAGTGAGGCCTTGTCTCAAAATAAAAAGCACTGTGGCTGAAGCTCCGTAGAAGAGCACCCTTGGGTTCATCCCTCAGTATAAATATATAAATAAAATACAAAAATTCAAAAAATGAAGAAATGTACTTAAAAACAAAAACAAGCAAACAAACAAAAATAGTGGGAAAGCAACTGTGTTCATGTTGCGGATCTCTTTATGCCTGGCTCAGTAGGAGGCAGCTGGTCCTCACCGATGCTTCTGCATTGATCTAATGGTTCCTTACTTAGGTTGAAGTCTATGGAAACATCGGGCTCCACACAGTCAGGTAGTTGAAAACAGAGGCGAATTTCAAAGACCCTTTTAGATAATTGCAGGTTTTCTCTGTTGTTCCACCTGGAAGCCGAGTTGCGGGAGGAGATGGAACCTGAAGGTGCTCTTCCTGCTCCCGGGCAGTCAGGTCCGCCGCCACCCTGCACTCTGAGCAGATCTTCACCTGGGACTGCACAGCGCTATTGATGGGTCATCTAGGAAGTCTAGCCCACTGATGCATGCAGACCTCCTAAGTCCCGACATGTTTCATTACAAAATACCAAGAAAAAAAAAATCACCTGTGTTTACATCACTGTCTCATCTTTCCTGAGTCTAAACATTTGAAAGCTGTTACACTCACAGTGCAAACACAAAATTTCCCCAAATTCTAATTTATGCTCATTCAGGTGGGCGCTCTGGCATGCATGAAGTGCTTTATGCATATTTCCTACCGTCTCACACATATTGTTAGAGATGTATATTCAAGTCTGGGGAAAAATAAAATTAATAATCACTGTTTTATCGATGACTTTTCAAAAAATTTTTTTTGAGATGGGGTCCTTGCAATGTTGCCTAGACTGGCCTTGAACTCTGGGGTTCAAGCCATCCTTCTGCTGCAGACTCCCCGGTAGCTGGGACCACAGTCCCATGGGCCTCTCTGCTTGGCTCTATCAAAGGCATTTTAAAATAAAACTGAAAAATGCTACCAGCTCCTGGTGAGGACTGCAGGAGCTACCGGGCGATCCAGAGCTGCAGCCTCGAGTCACGCAACGGCCCCTGGTCTCACCCACCCTCGCTCCCGAGCCCTCAGTGCAAGGGTCAACCAAGTGGAAAAGACAGATGGCCACGAAAACAGCTCTGACCCTCGGACTCCCTGAGAGGGCTTCAGGAGCCTCCAGAGGCCCAGCAACCACACTTTGAGAACCACTGCCATATGACATGCACTCTTAAAACTTCTACTTAAAAGTTGCCCATTTCCAAAGTCTAGGATTAAGCCCTCTAATACCTAATGGAACAGAATGCTTAATTTATACACACACACCGTGCCTGCCCACTCTCAACCATTAATCCTAAAAGCCTCAGGAGGACTGCCAATGGATGTTTCCAAGTTCCTGGTAACCACCTGATGGTGCCCTTCAAAAACCTCTCTAAAGCCTTCTCTGGACCTCATGCTTGACCTCCAGGTCACCTTGTTCTTCAACTCAAAGCCAAAGATCTGTGCCAGGAGCCTTCAGCTAGGAGAGGCTGGCTACGCAAAAAAGACCCGGGAAGAAGCAGCAATTGTGTTCACTGCTGGATTCAGATGACTTTCAAGTCTGGCTCTAGGTACAGGGCCGGGGTGAGGCTCCTTCACAAACTAAGGATGGAATCATAGAAGGTGCAGATCACACCATTGGTTTGGGTCATGGGGTCTTCATTAGAATTCTTACAGAATCATGAAGTTTAATGAAAATAGATTCTGTCTTCACACCCCATCGGCAGTACTAAAGTTGGTCTCTCTGGGTCAGTAGATGATGAGGACTCTTTTTTTTTTTTTTTTTTTTTCAAGAGAGTGAGAGGAGAGAGAGAATTTTTAATATTTATTTTTTAGTTCTCGGCAGACACAACATCGTTGTTTGTATGTGGTGCTGAGGATCGAACCCGGGCCGCACGCACTCCAGACGAGTGCGCTACCGCTTGAGCCACATCCCCAGCCCATGATGAGGACTCTTGATTACTAGGTTTGATTTTTTTTTCTCAAATTATGCAAAAGAGTTGACAAGGAAACTGCATTCAGAGAAGTCGTATCTTTTTGAGATGTGGAGACCCAAGTCACTCACAAGGAAGTTTTTCTTCAAAGTATATGTCAACTTTTTTAGGCAGGAATAAGGGGTCTGGCTAAGTCACCAGGGCTGGCCTTGAACTTGCAATCCTCCTGCCTCAGCCTCCCAAGTGCCTGGTTTATAGGCGGGCGCCACTGCACCCTGCTCCAGGTCAACTTTGAAAATCTCTCTTTCTCAGGGTGTAGCTCAGGGGTAGAGCACTCGCTGACACCCAGGGTGAGGCCCAGGGTTCAATGCACAGCCCCGTAAAAACAAAACAAAGCTAATACGGTACTTCCTATAATTGTGAAGTGTACTCAGCCAACATTAATTCAAAATCCCTGGGAGGAGCCAACCTGCAGAGGAGCTCTGAGGCTAAAGTCACCTCTGCCTATGCAGCACAGAGTCAAGGTCGGGGACTCCGAGGTCAGTTTCCCCACCAGCACATCCTCCCCAGCGGCGACTCACCCCCTGAAGGAACCACCCCCTCCACATTTCTGGTTGCATTCTGCCTGTGCTACCTGGACTTCTATTTTAGGGTACTCTGGGGTCCCTTGGATGACATGACAGGCATTAGCTTCCTCCACCTTTGAGGCAAAAATGGCAGAAGACATAGATTAACCGAAGAGTAACTGATTAAAAAAAAATTAAGTGTTTTTTTTTTTTTTGCAATTGTTAGCATGCACAAGGCCCTGGGAGGGATCCCCAGTGCTGCAAAGAGGGAAAAAAACAGAAGGGAAGAAAACAGAAGGCTGTCGCTGGCTGGGGCCGGACACTCAAGCTAATGTGACAGATTCTAGCTGGGAAGGGACGCCACGACGCAGCTCTAGGACTGTGGTAAAAAATTTCACATTTAGGTTTCTTTGTTACAACTAGCCACGAGCCAGGTTTCTGCTGTGGAAAGGAAAGTAGGAAGGAGTTACTCTGTGTCTCCACTTCTTTCCGGCGGTGGGAACAGAAGAACAAGACCAGAAGCAAACAGAAAGAATGTGTAGAGACAGACGGGCATGGAAGTGCATTTTTGTATTTTTATCACAATAATCATACCGTGGAGAGGGAACAGGAGGCTGGGGTTAGGGTGCAGTGAAGGAAGTTCACAGGGAGGAGCCTGAGGCAGGGGCTGTGGGGCCCGTGCGTGGGAGGCGGCTGCACCCAGAGACCCAGCCGGACAGCAGCGCGGGGCTGGACGGGGCGGGGTGCCAGCCAGGAGCGCAGGGGAGCCGCAGTGGGACACGGTGCTTTAAGAAGCAGCAACACACCTGCGGTCTATTTCAGTGTTCTCTGAATACCTCCGTGACCTCCAGTCCCCAACCTGTTCCTCTGGATACAACAAAAACAACAAACCAAAACAAACAGCTGTGACCGCTGCACGCGCTGGCGAAAGAGATAGGAAGGAATCCGATTTTCAGGGCAGGAAGGGGGACGTCATCTCTTTATCATTATAAATGTAGGGCACTTAACCACTGAGACACACTCCCAGCCCTTTTTAATTTTTATTTTGAGACAGTCTTGCTAAGTTACTGAGGCTGGCCTGTGATCCTCCTGCCTCAGCCTCCTGAGTAACTGGGATTATAGGGTGCATCGCCACACCTGGCTTCAAACAAACAAACCAACCAACCCACACGACTTTTTTTAGAGCACTTTCTTTTCTTTTTTCTTTTTTCTTTTTTTTTTTTTTTAATATTTATTTATTTCTTAGTTCTCGGCGGACACAACATCTTTGTTGGTATGTGGTGCTGAGGATCGAACCCGGGCCGCACGCATGCCAGGCGAGCGCGCTACCGCTTGAGCCACATCCCCAGCCCCTCTTTTCTTTTTTCATTAAAAAACAAAACAAAAAAAAAAAAAACCCTATTGGAGGGGGGAAGTTTGCTGGGGATGGGACCCAGGGCTTCCTGCCTGCGAGGCTCTCTACCAACAAGTCACATCCCTGGCTCCAAACTGCTTTCTATTAGGGCAGTTTTCATTCGTCTGTTTAAAAGGTCACTCCTCCAGATAGACATTGTCAAATGTCTTAAATAGAAGAGGAAACGTATCAAGGGTCACGAGGCTATAAAACTCGTCTCAGAAAGATGAGTCTCACTTGCTGGTGTCCATGGAGTCTGACCAAAGAAAGGAGGCACAGAAAGCAGAATCTTGCTCTTCATAATAATTTAAAGACCTAACTCAGTGGGACAGATCACAAGAGGGCTTGATCAAGTCGTGACCGTAAGTAAGATGCACATCTGTAACACAGACGTTCAGGACCCCTGGCCACTGGCGGGGACCTGGAAGTGGGGTGTCTACTTGCTCACTTCCTGGTTCCCATGCGGAGGCTGGCCCGCGAGGCCATCCAAACATGACAGTCTCTTTCCGGAGCTGGCCCAGCCCCCCTCCCCATGGCCTGGAGAACTGAGCACCCGCTCGGCCGGCTGCAGGAGGTTCTCCCCCCCCCCCGGCCCCCCCCAAACAAGTTCAAGATGATCCCAGGGAGGAAGAGAAGGGGAACACGTCAAACACCAGGGGATCGGAAGGCTGGAGGAGAGGCCGGGGCACAGGGTGAATGGTAAGGCCAAGGCCAAGCCAGATTTCAGCCCCGACTTTCTTCTAAACTCCATCATATTTCCAGGAGGAGGGAGGAAGGAGGAGACATACTTCAGGGCAAAAAATGTTCAGCCTTGTCGACACGGAAGAAAAGGATTCCACCAAACGCTGGCCAGTGGCGGGGTTCTGGGGTCTCAGTTTGTCTGTCTGTCTGCAGGGCGGGGGGCAGAACCCAGGGCTTTCACACGGGTGGGGACGTGCTGTGCCACCAGCTCTCCCCTGGCCCTGAGCTTCCAGTTTTGAGTAAGTTAAGCCAGGACACAGGTGACAGAAGAGTCTCCATGCCACTGCCCAGTTGGCCACCTCCGCCAAGGACCTGGGATCACACAGGGACAGCCGCCACAGCTAAGGGGTGAGGACTGCTGGGAAGCCAGGCGTGTCCCTGTGGCGGGCTGGGGGGCTGCAGAGAGGGAGACAGAAGGGGGCCCAAGAAGCACTTGCAGAAAACGAGGTACCCGTGCCCCCCCCCCACTCAAGCTCTGGGTCAGATGAGCCTGTGCCGATGGTTCTGGAAGACATCCCTTGGGACAGACACTGCAGGGCGGCCACCCAGCAGCCACCCTGTCCTCCCTACACAGAGCACCTGTCTGATTATGAGGTCACTTTTCCACCTCTATGGCAGGGAGGACATGGACACGTGACATCAGCCTGGCTGACCAGAGGCAGGGGATGTCTACTGGGCTAATACTGAGGATGAGGTTTTCCTCTCTAGTAAGTCTCCCCTTTTGTTTGTTTGTTTGTTTTTACATTTTTGTTGATAGTGGGGATTGAACTCAAAGGTGCTCTACCACTGAGCTCCATTTTTATAATTTTTTTTACTTTGAGACAGGGCCTGGCTAAGTTGCTGAGGCTGGCCTCCATCTTGTGATCCTCCCACCTCAGCCTCCTGAGTTGCTGGGATTACAGACGTGCACCGCCCTGCCTGGCTAAGCTTCTCTTGTTGTTTACTCGACGTGGCTGCCTGTGCTGCCTGGAATTTCTGAACCGTCCTGTAACCTCGAGGGGGAAGCATCCTCATGGGCTGGGGATGGCAGAGCCGGAGCATGGAAAGCACCCAGCTTTTCCATGATGTTATTACTGAACTGTGACACCAGCCCAACCCTCCGGCCCCTGGGCTCCCCAAACACGCACGACACCTGGTTGTTCAAGCCACTTTCCAGTGGATCTCAGTTGTGACCCGAACACCTCTGTCTCCACCATTCCTACTGGGCAGCGACCAGGGGCCAAGACCATGGGCAGCAGTCGAGGCTTCAAGGGTTTAAATCAAAGCCTTGCTGGAGCCCAGCTGGACAGGGAGCAGGAGAAGCCTCCTTCCCAGGAAGTGAGTCTATGCAGAGGAGGACGGGAGGTAAAAGTCATCCAGCAACACGGGGGAAAGGGGGACTGAGGTGGGGGGGCTCAAGCCCAAGGAACGGAGGTGCCCTGTGTCCAGACAAAGGGGAAGAGCAGTGGGAGGGGACAGGTGGGGGCAGGTGGGGATGGGGGGGCAGCAGGCGGGGACAGATGTCCTGGCCTCAAGGTCACAGCCAGGACCCCCCAGGACTGTGGAGCAGTGCTCGCCGGCTCGGCCACCCGCTTTCCTAAGACTTCTTTGGAACTTAAAAAAAATTTTTTTCTTTTAATTAAAAAAAATACTTTTGAGGGTCAGGGGTGGTGGCTCAGCGGTAGAGTGCTCGCCGAGCACGGGTGAGGCCCTGGGTTCAATCCTCAGCACCACATCAATGTAAAATGAAAATATTGTGTCCACTTAAACCTAAAAGTAGACATTTTTAAGATGAAATAAATAATCATGTCTTTAAAAAAAATACTCTTGGTGTTGGGGGTGGAAGCCAGGGCCAGTCCCACTGGGCTATGCCCCCAGCCCCAGGCTGTGCTCTAAAATTATTTAATGAAGTTTAGAGAAATGATCAAGGACTCTGAAAAGGTCTGGTGTGTCATCTCTTTGTCTGTGTTCTTGTTGTTTCACAGTATGAAACCATCGTCTCGTCATTTTCTCCCCCTCAGCCCAACAGTCCAGCCCATCAGAAGCCCCGACTCCCATCTCCCCAACATTCCCAAGAGGGTGCAACCTAAGGCCTTGGGCAGAAGCCTCAGTCTTCTCACCCGAAAAATGGGGAAACAGTCTTTCTGCCTGTTGGGTTCTTAAAATAAAGCAGTGGCCCATGCACACACACGTGGGGTCTGGTTATCAAGCACAGTATCATGAACTATGATTTACTCTAGTTCTGCACTCCAAAAATGACCAGTGTCTTCCTGTTGAAACTCTCTGAAGGGGAATTAAGAGGAGAGAGCAGGCTGGACAGGAAGAAGGAACAAGCAGACACAGAGGCTGGGCTTCAGAATCATTCATCGGGTGAGCACTGGGAGGGGAGGCGAGTGACGGTATTCATGCAAGTCCACGGTCCGTCTATTGCAAATAAAAAAAATTCCTGCCAGGTGTGGTGACCCGTGCCTGTAATCCCAGTGACTCAGGAGGCTGAGGCGGCAGGATGGCGAGTTCAAGGCCAGGGTGGGAACCTTAGCCATCTGGTAACAGAACACAGAGAGCTCGGGGTGCAGCTCAGGGGCCAGCACCTGCCTCGAAGGAGCATGGGGGGTGGGCGGGTTCCCTCCCTGAGAGCAGGAGGGACAGAAAGGCCACCCAAGAGAGAAGAAGGGCAGCGCTGGGGATGGAACCCAGACAGCCCTGAGCATCGGGGCAAGTGATCCCCGGCTCCGCAGCCTCTTGGTGGGCCGACAGAGGAAGACGGGAGGCCGCTAGCTGCCCGTCCATTCTGTTGGCATCACGTCCCCCCAAATGGGAAAAACGGTGCATTTTTTTACTGAAATTTCACTAGGGCTGAAAAACTAAGAAAAAAGAGGGGCTGGGGCATATCTCAGGGAGAGCACGTGCCAGGGAGACCCCGGTTCCAGCCCAGGACAAGATGACAAGGACAGGGTGGGGGGGAGAGCCTCGGGAGGGGCTCCACCTGGGGCCCTGTGGCTATTTCTGTCCTGGTCCAAGCACAGGCACATTTTCGCAGCCGGTTTTTAAGGCTCCGTAATTATTTCATTGTTGACTCAGGACGGCTGATGGGAAGATGTTCAGGATAAGAGGCACTTAAGGTCACCTGAGCCTCTGCCAACCAGAGATAGAAACCAAGAGAAGACATCTATGAGAGAACACTTCAATCCATAGGACGATCCATCCCATGAAGTATTGAACTACTACTTTTTCCTTGATTGATGTACTTCCTTTTCTGTCCCCACGTGTATATATATATATAAAACCTAATTCAGAAAATGGGCATTGCTTAGTACCCAAGTATGGATTGATTATTGATTGCAGAAAAGATTTCACACTGGGCCGGGGTGGGGGACATTTGTGTTGTTGTTGGGAGGAGCCCTAGGGATTAACCCAGGGGTGCTCTATCACTGAGCCACATCCCGGCCCTTTTTATATTGTATTTTGAGACAGGGTCTTGTCAAGTTACTGAGGCTGGCCCCGAACCTTTAATCCTCCTGCCTCAGCCTCCTGAGTTGGTGTGCACCAAACAAAATGCTCATGGAGGTTAGTCACAGTGAGCAACAAGTGCTCTTTCTACCCCATGACCTAAACAACCACCCATCCCCTCATCCAACTAAATATTTCACTGAACACCTACTGTGTGCTAGCACTGCTCTAGGAACTGAGGACCCCAGCAACCGGAAGATACAAATTCTGCCTTCTCTTGGAGTTGGTGTACTCGTAGGTCTTTATGGTACAAAGCTATGAAGAAATCTCAGAAAGATGAATTTAGAATGGATTTGTTCGCTTTCCCATGAGAACAACAGTGTTCTCCCTAAATGTGGACATTTCATAGCCCCTCGATTCCCATAACAACCAGTTATCAAAACTTGTCCCACCAGGACGGAGGCCGGCGGCCCCGGGCCCCCCCACGGGTATCCAGCTCCCCTCCTGCCCAGGTCTTTTTAGAGAAGGCAGGTCCACCATCGAACACTACCGTCTGCAAAACAGGAAAACTACCCACCCAAAAAGCCCCTGCACTAATCTGGAGTGAAGATTGCTCGGTTGAGCATTTCTTTGCTCATCTATAAAATCGACCTTTTCAGACACGGTCATCAGCCTTTGGAATTTCCTCTCGAAACCAATCTCGCTGTTTTGCATAATCTCTTCACGTTAAGGTGATTAGCTGGGCCACATTTTGAGCAAACGTTTTTTCCTAGTTTTGAATTTTTATGTGTGACTGCTAAGGACTGAATGTTCACATCCTCCCCGAGTCGCAGGTTCAAACCTAACCCCAGCGGGTGGGATCTGGAGTGGGCTTTGGGGAGGGGAGTGGATCAGGAGGGTAGAGCCTCCTGAATGGCATTAGCCCCCATAGCAAAGGCCCCTGAGCCCCCTTCCCCGGACCAACAAGTGTCCCTCACCAGACACCAAACCTGCCGGAGAAACAAAGGCCCGTTGTTTATAAGCCATTTGTTCTCTGTGAAAAGACTTAGAAAAGCAACTTTTGACACACAGACAAATCGATGTTTGGTGACCCTAGAGGGCTAAGACTGTGAGGGTCCCCATCTCGTCTTGTCCTTCTCTGTGTGTTCCAAGTGTCTTCAACAAGCATTTTTTTGCAGGGCTGGGGTTATAGAGTCCTTGCCCAGCATGCTCGAGGACAAACAAAACAAAAGCAAACCACTGTATGTGACTATGAATTTAGCACAATATTAACCCAAGTCATGACTTATTACTTTAAAGACACCCAAGGAAATATATAAGGAAAGTACTGTGTGCCGAGCACAGTGCCACACCTGTCATCCCAGCTCCTCTGGAGGCTGAGGCAGGAGGATCACGAGTTCGAGGCCAGCCTGGACAATTTATCGAGCCCTGTCTCAAGATAAATATGAAGAGCTAGGGATATGGCTCAGCAGTAGAGCACCCTTGGGCTCAATCCCCAGTACCACCTCAAAAAAACCCAAATCTGTTATGGAAATAACATCTACCCTGACTTGACCACCATTTCTGTCTAGGCAATAATTCCTGATAAAATAGCACAAATGTTGCCAGTTTATTCAAGTTTGAGGTTTTTACTAAAAGGAAAAATGTCTCTGTTGTAGTGTCACTGAACATGCAAGGATTCTGTCCCTGGGTACCAACTTCTGGGTACCTAAGAGCCATGTGCTCCTAACACGGCTGCCTCCTGGACCAGGCCTAACTCGCTGCCTCCTGCGGGCCAGGGAAGCTGGCGCTCGCTGCCAGGTGTCCGTGGTATCCACTTGCTGGATGATGAGCAGGTCGATGGACCATCTCTGGGGTGACTGTGTGGCCCGGGGCCCGTGTCAGTGTGGTCCACACACATGGTCCACCCTCCGGGCTTGGGGGCAGCGTGTGCCAGGGGCTGGGTGCAACTCTGAAGAAAGCAGAGCCGGCTCTCAGGGAGCTGTTAGAATGCAAGATGGAGAGCGCCCTCCATACAGAAGAGGGTGATCTCCTTCCTAATCTTCAATCACCGTGAAGTAGAAGCCGGCCAAGTCCCAGAGCAGAGAAGCCTCCAGAAGATCTCTAGCTCGTGGCCGCCTTCCCTAGCTGCTCAGGAGCCGGCAATCCCAGCCCAAGTGTTCCTCTCATCACTTCTACATGGGCGGCCTCCGCTGCTCCCTGATGGAAAGCTCTTCAGGTTTTAAACATTAACAGAGTTCAAAGACAGCTCACCAGGCTCGGCTTCATTTCCCAGTAGTTGTAAATCATTTCTGATTTCATCTTACCTCAATGCTGAAAGCCTCTTTCTGTTACAGATTTCCCCCTGCACATGCTGATGTGACCAACACAGGAATACTTCGTTTTAAAAATGAACCCAAACAGGTGAACTAAGACCACACGCTGCTAGTCCCACTGCGGGGCTGGGCGAGCTCTGTAGGTCCTGCAGCTGACACCCTGAAGTCACACCGCCTGTGTCCCAGGCTCACTGTTCCCACCTAACTGGTGGCGGGAAGTCCCTCTGTACTTAGTGCCGCTGCTCTGCACACGTGAAGATGGTTCTGGTGCTGGAAGTGTGCATTTGTGGTAGAGCACGAGTTTGGGATGCATGAGATAGACCCTGGGTTTGATGTCCAGCAATTCGGGGGAATGAAAGGTAAAACTGGCAAGTTATGTGTTATCTAGATTTGACCACAGTTTTTAAAAAGGAAAGAAGAAGACGGGTGTGACGGTGTGTGCCTGTAATCTCAGCTACTCAGGAGGCTGAGGCAGGAGGATCCAAAGTTCAAGGCCAGCCCTCCAAACTTGGAGGACTCTCATCTCAAAATCTAAAAATAAAACAGGCTGGGGATGTGGCTCAGCGGTAGAGAGTTTGCTTAGTGCATGAGGCCCTGGGTTCAATCCCCAGCATCAAACACACATGCCCAAAGTCAGAGTATTAGGAGAGGCCAGGAAGATGGCCCCGACCACACAAGGCCATTGAAAGGAACATGGAGCACATGGGAAGCCACCTGAAATACTCTGCGACACTAAATTTGCACTGGTTTTGTGGACTTGGTCCGCTGCCCAGCCCTCCTGAGTTCCACTTGGTGGTAAGGGCTGAAGACTCTGAACTACATTTCCAGACTCTCCTAATTAAGGCTCCACCAGGTTTTGCAAGAGAGATGGGCTCTCATGGGAGATCTGGAAAGCAAAAATAAGGTAATGGAAAAAAAAAAAAGACCAACAGCACCAAATGCTAGAGTTGTTTGGGACATAAAACGCCTTCATACGTGTGAAGTGCTTAGAACTGGCGCCGAGGGGCTGGGCGTGGAGCTCGGTGGCACAGCACCTGCCCGGCAGGCACAGGGCCCTGGTTCCAGCCCCCGCCCCGGGAAAAATCAAAACTAGACGCCAAGTCGGTAGTCACATCATTAGCGACACAGTAAACCTCGCGGCATCATCAGAACACAGGCTGATGATTCACACCCACCAGGGCCGCCAACAGTGAGACGTCTTCACAGGGGCCTCGGCTCACGGCTGGAGCCAGTAGGAATCCCACAGTGGCCACGGCTGGAGCCTGAGGAACTAATTCCCACGTCCAGGGATTTTTGACAGGACCGCAGAAACCTCCAATCGAAAAGGAAGTGCCCATGTTTCAGGAGTTCCTCAGCATTGTGCAAGTGCAAGGCATTCTGCTGGCCCACAGAGCTGCAACTCAGACGATCTCCTTGCTCCATGGAAGTGCTGACGGCGTTCGGAAGGCTTGCCAATGGTCTAACTCGAATATATCTTATTTTGTCTCAATATAAATCTGGGTCAGTCTTTCTCCTATTTCACGAATACAAGGCAACATTTGGCAGTTGGTGCAGTGGTGCATACCTGTAATTCCAGCTACTCAGGAGGCTGAGGCAGGAGGATCACAAGTTAGAGGCCAGCTTCAATGGCTCAGCAAGTCTCAAAATAAAACATAAGAAGGATCGGGAGTATAGCTTAGTGGTGGAGCATCCCTGGGTTCGATCCCCAGCACAGTGGGAAAACAGATTTGGTGAGATCTTTGAAACAATGTCTGCCCTGGGCTCCCGTTCTCTTAACTGTAGACAACCCAATTCATGGAAGATAATAACAGCTACCCCTTCTAGAGGCTCTGCTCCCAGCACCCTGTGAGGCAGACACTGTTCATACCCCCTTATTTGTGAGGGTAAAATGAGACATAGAAAGGCCAAGGACTCACTGGGTGTCACATGGCTATTAACTGAAAAAGAGATGAGACTTGAAGCCGGAGCTGCAGGCCTTCATCTTTAGTCTGTCTGACCAGACGGCCCTGCTCCTGGCTTCCTCTGTTGGTTGCCCACGTGGTACTAAGTTCTCAACAACCAGGTGTCTTTCTGCCTCCATAACCCTCCTACGGCACGGTCAGAACTGTGTCTGGTTTTGGACGCCAGGCCCCCGGGCAAGGTGCAAGGGGCAGAACCGGAACATGAGAACAGCTTGTCCTGAAGTCCACCATCTCAGCCTCCGTGGCACAGAAGCACGGCCAGAGAGCGTGTGCAGAAGGAGCTGCTAGGAGGAAAGGCTCCTCAGGTTGGCTTTGTTTTGTGGGGCGGGTGGCGGTGGTATTTTTTGGTGGTCCCCAAAGTAGAAAACCTACTACTGATCATTACAGGTTGAAGAGGTGTGCTGCGTTTGGAATTGTAATATGGAGAGGAGGGACCCAACCCTAAGGACAGGAGTCGCATTACTAGATGGAAAACTTGAAATGTAAAATGTCTCGCATCTATGGTAGTCGTTAACTTACAAAATATTGAAACAAAATTATTACATTTTTCCACGTCCTCTAGGAAGTGCAAATTTGTGTTATTTCAAACCTACATTTATTCCAGGTAAAGGAAACAAATTCCAACAATAGAAGAGGGTACCTTATAATCATCACAGTAAATGGTACTACTAACAGCAATCAAAACAATAGTAAAACTCAAGTTTTGCTTCAAGAAAGATTTAGGCTGGGGCTGTGGTTCAGCGGTAGAGCGCTTGGCTGGCAGGAGTGAGGCGCTGGGTTTGATCCTCAGCACCACATAAAAATAAATAAATAAAATACAGGTATTATGCCTAACTACAACTCAAAATATTTAGTAAAAAAAAATTGAATCAGATAGCTAATAACTTTGTTCTCAGAGATCCAAAGCACCTCCAACATAAAATTCTGCTTGAAAATGTTTACTTATTACTAAAATAAATAGAAATACAGTTCAACCAAGTGAGTAGACTACAGCTTCTTTATTGTAATATGTTATTATGAAATTATTTATTTATTTTTGTAGAATGGAGAGTTAACCCAGGGCCTTGGACATGCTAGACAAGTGCTCTACTACTTTTTTTCTTGGGACAGGGTCTCACTAAATTGCCCAGGCTGGCCTAGAACTTGTGATCCTCCTGCCTCAGTCTTCCAAGTTATTGAGATTTACAGGCGTGGGCCACCAAGCACAGCTGAAATGAATTTTTTCATGTTTCTGAAAATATAACTTTGCTTTATCTTCTTTTAAAAAATATTCACCAGGGGCTGGTGGCTCAACCAGTGGCGCGCTCGCCTGGCATGCGTGCGGCCCGGGTTCGATCCTCAGCACCACATACCAACAAAGATGTTGTGTCTGCCGAAAACTAAAAAATAAATATTAAAAAAAATTCTCTTCCTCTCTCTTAAAAAAAATAAATTAAAAAATATTCACCATAGTGATGTGCACCTGTAGTCAGAGCAGCTCTGTAGGCTGAGTCAGGGGGATTGCAAGTTCTAGGCCAAGGCCTGTCTGGGAAACTTAGTTTCTAAATCAAATTCGAGGCCAGCCTCAGCAACTTAGTGAGGCCCCGGCTCAACAAAATAATAAAATAAAAATAAATAAAAATTTAAAAAGGGTTGGGGGATGTAGCTGAGTGGTAAAGCCCCCCTGGGTTCAGTCCCAGCATGAAAAATAAAAAGCCTATTGACAGTTGTTTGACTCTACGGTAGCTAACCTTGCAACGCATACTAGGATATCCAAGATCTTTATGCTTAAAGGCCTTATTTACTGCACTGATTTATTTTTAAATTTTAATAATAGACTTCGTTTTTAAAAAGTAGTTTTAGGCTCACAGACAGCGCAAGCAGAAAGTGCAGAGTCCCCACGTTGCCCATCAGCTGGGGCCACCATTCATTCACATCTTGAGTGGGGGGTGGCGCAGGGGCAACTGACAATCCAGGACTCCTACATGGTCATAAACTCAGGGTTCACTTGTGTGGCTCAGGTCTGAATTTGGCCAAATGGATGACATAACTTAGCCATGGTTTTAGTGTCATACAGAATTATTTTATTGCCCTAAAAATGCCCTGTGGCACACCCCCCCGCCACCCCCCCTCCCGCCTAGCCGCAATGGCCAGTCTCTTTCCTGTCCCTGTCATGTCCACTCTTCAGAATGCTGTGGAGCTGGACCTACTCACCAGGCCACCCTGGCTCTCTACCTTGCAGCAGCACGGACACTTCTTCCTGCCCTCCACAGCCCGAAGCCCCTCCACCCTGGTGCTGGACAGTACTGCCTAAGCATACCGCCCGGTGGTCGCTACAAACATCCACGTAGGAGGTCTTCACAGATATTTCTCTTTTAAAAACAAATCCTGGTCTGGGGATTTAGCTCAGGGGTGGGGCACTTGCCTAGGACGCCCAAGACCCTGGGTTTGATTCCCAATCCTCCCCAAAATCATGAATATCCAATGTGTGGCGAGTCATAGGCAGGATCCGAAAGATAGGGAAACTAGCAGAACAATGCTCTCTTCTCCAGGGAAGCCTTGCCTCCACCACCTCCCCTGTACATTGTCACATCATATTATGTCCTCTTGTGGCACTGATTAGGATATCTCTCCACATTTACCTGGTGGTGTTTGGACTGAAGTCTGTCTTCACAATCAGACTGTGTTGGAGCTGCCCGGGACACCACAAAAGCCCCAGTCTGCAGCGGGCACAACCCACAGGTCCACCCTGCGACTCACCACTTAGGAAACAATAATGCAGCTGGGCCAGATCTTTCCAAAAGAATCTCTACAAACTCTGGGGGCGGAGGAGGGGGGACTGTCACCTGAGACTTTGAAGTGGGGACTTTATTTCAAGCAAACAAAAATCATCTTTTATTCTTTAAAAATAGTCAAGAAATAATAATAAGCAAATGAGTTGATCAAATCATTATATTTCTCCCCCAGAAAAAAAGCTGACATAAACCAGCCAAGTTGACTTTCTGGATTAAACTAGCATCGATGGCACTGATTTCATAAAAAGCATTGATGGAGGGCTGGGGACAGAGCCCAGTTGGTAGGGTGCTTGCCTTGCCTGCACAAGGCCCTGGGCTCAATCCCCAGCACCACACACACACACACACACACACACACACACACACACACACAGTGTGGATTTAATAGTGACATTGGATAAAAGCTACACCCATGGAGTGGCTCAAGAAGACATTTCAGAAGATCGATTTTGTAATTTGCTCTGACATTTTACAAATCAGTAACTTAAGTTGCAAGACACAGCACCACGACTGTCCCTCCGGAGCCCCAACCGGCCCAGTTCCAAGTCGGCGATCATTAACCGGGAGACCTGAGCGACAGGCCTCTGCTCTGGTCTGCGCAGGGAGGGCCCGAGGAGCGCAGGAACCTCGAGACTGCCCAGCACAATGCCGTCCACCACGAAGACGCTGGGCCTCGCTAGATTAAAAACAAAACCAAAGGCTACAGGAGTGGAGACCAAGTGCTCCGTCCCCCTTGGAGGCTATCCTGCTGACTGCTTTTTGGGCAACAGAGCGATGTTTTAATCACATTTCTCAATCCGAATACTAAGAGGGAAATTCTGTTGGCGGTGGAAACCCTGGCACGACACAAATAGCATCCAGCCTGGGCCTGTGCCTGGGAAAGGGGCCGCTCATTTTCATCTCAGCAATGCCCGCGGCCAGTCCTCTAGGGTTGCCTGCTAACTCTTCTGTTGGGCATTTTTCCTTTTTGGTTCCCTAAGTCTTGCCTATTTGGGAAGAGCAAGACTGCAACTTGAAAATTATTTCTGCAGCAACTACACTCAAAGGCCTTAGGAACAGCAGAGCTTCCAGTAGGTGGAGAAGGCACTGCTGGCCCCTCAGCAGGGAGCCACCCCTTCCAGCCTGAAGGTCCTTGGACTGGCTGTCAATGCCCAGCAGAGCCCAACTCTCAAGGACTTTGAAAAGCTGCCATTTCTTAAAGTGCAGCTCAGAATAGGGCTCAGGCTGGCCCTGGGGGCTGTGGGTCAATGCCACACCCCGTGACTGCCGCTGCTTCAATCACTATCACTCAGGTACACAGAGGTCCCACCATTGCAGACAACAACCAAACCAAACCAAAAGGAAACAAAACCACAGGTACTGAGGTCCAGCCCGTGGAAGGCCCAGGGTGTGATCCCCAGCACTGGGAAAAAAGAAAAGCAAACGTCTCCCAGATAATGTCAAGCAGCTGGTTATCTTCTCAAAGTCCTTCTGATAAAGGCAACTGGTCATTCAGAACAGGTGGGTTTTATGTGATGAAAATTGCTATACAATTTCTAGAAATCTCATCCCCATTAAACTGAAGGACGACTGTCAAGCTGTTTCCTATGTGTCCCCCCCCACCACCTGGGTCAGGGCCTTGCCCTTACATGTTAGTGGAAGTGAATCACCACACAGGCAAACTGAATGGCGTACACAGCCAATCTAACCACCCGGGTTTACCGTTGTCTTGAGCCACATGGTGTGATTACAGTAAGGTATAAAAACGTCACCTGGGCACACGTCGTAAACACCACCTTCTGCTACCTTAGCTCAGGTCTCCTTGTGTGAGGAGAAGACAAAACGCCTCTAAGTGCTAGTTTTGGTGGCTGGCTTGACAACTGATGTGGTGGCAATTCATTTTCAGGGAGAACAATTCCTAACGAGTACTTTGAGTTCTGTCCAGTGCCGCAAGTAGCCCCTAATGCCCTCAGACTGGCTTGGCCACTCAGATGGCCCTCACAGAAACTTCCAGAAACACAACCCAGCCATCCTCTCAGGCTGCGGGAGAAATTTTAAAGAACTTTTCTGAAGATTAAAGACTGACCATTTTACAAAGAGATAACAAAGATGCGCAGCACCCATCTATTTTTTTTTTTAATTGAGAAGGACTCAAATAACATAAAATTAACCATTTAGAAGAGAAGAGTTTGAGGCATTCAGTTCCTTCAGTGTTGCGTGCCCAGGACCTCTGTCTACCTCTAAAATACCTCATCATCCCAAAGTTACGTCTGTGTCACTGAGCACCCTACAGCTTCACGAGGGCTGTGAACCAGGCAAGGACCCCCCCTCCCGGCCCTCGCCTTTGGCCAATACCAATGTGATTTCTGTCTCTCTTACTTTACTTATTCTGGACATTTTATCTAAATACAATCTGCAATGTGTTTGGCTTTCATTTTGAGTGACATTTTTAAGGTTCCTCCAGGTTGCAGTGCAATCAGGGCTTTGTGGCTTCTTTTGGCCAAACACCATCCCACTGTACAGACGGACCCTGTTTCCTCCATCCACTGAGCTGTCCGTGGATGCCTGCGTTTCCCCATTTCTTGGTGGGTTTTTTTTGGGGGGAGTACTGGGGATTAAACCCAAGGGCACCTAACCACTGAGCCACATCCCTGTCCCTTTTTATATTTTATTTATTTAGAGACAGAATCTTGCTGAGTTGCTTAGAGCCTCGCTAAGTTGCTGAGGCTGGCTTTGAACTCACGATCCTCCTGCCTCAGCCTCCCAAACTGCAGGATCACAGGGTGCGCCACTGTGCCTGGCCTGACTTTCGGCTTTTGTGAACGAAGGTATTTGTTTGAACATGGTTTTCAGTCCTTGGGGTTTCTACCTCCCAGCGGCAGGGCTGGATCAGATGGTGTGATGCTGTCTAGCCTCTGGGGAGCTGCCCTGGGTTTTGCCAGCGGCTGAGCCATTCTGCATTCCCACCAGCAACCACGGGGTCCGGCTCCTCCACTTGCCCCCCGCCCCCACACACACCTGATGTTTCCTTACACTTTTCTGATCAGAGCCACAGGGCCATGAAGGCCTGCCCCGCTCTGGTTTTGGGCTGCCTTCCTGCACCAGTGGTAACGTTCAGCGTCTTTTCATGTTTGCTAGCCGTCTGTGTCTCTTCTTCAGAGGCCCAGTCTGTTCTTCATTACTTCACTTCGTTCGTGACAATAAAGAAAAAGGATCTCAGTATTTATTACCATTTTCTTTAAAACTGGCTCCCACAGGCACATTTTAAAAATCTATGTTTGCAAGTGGCAGTTGTTAACTAAGAGCCTAAACTATGTGTTGACGAAGGGCAAAAATCAAGGCCATTTTGACCTTGCCAAATGCCACATTTATTGAGCATCTACTATGTACAAGATGCTGGTGGCACAGCACCAAACAAACTAAACAGCTGGGTGTGGTGGCGCACGTCTGTAATCCCAGAGACTCGGGAGGCTGCAGCAGGAGGACTGCAAGTTCAAGGCCAGCCTCAGAAATTGAGGGAGACCCTGCCTCAAAATAAAAAGTAAAAAGGGCTTGGGATGTAGCTCCCTCGTTGGGTTCAATCCAACAAAAAAAACAAAAAGACGCCATTCTTCAGTAAGGGTCCTCGCCTGACTCCCAGCCCCTGCACTCTGTGGTAGGTGTCTCTCTTTCCTCACTTGTGCCTCCCGAGTGCCTAACCCTGTTCCTCAGACGGACCACAAGTCAAGGCCGCTCAGCACACAGTTTGTAAATGGGACTTTTCTCTCCTTCCCAGCTGCTCTGGTCTCCGCCAAGGGGAGAGTCAGGATACAGATGACATTTGGGTTTTTGTTGGTTGGCTGTTTTTTCCAGGACCGGGAATTGAACCCACGGAGGGCTTGACTACTGAGCTCCATCCCTAGCCCTTTTTATTTTTTGATTCAGGTCTCACTAAGCAGCTAGCAGCTGAGGCTGGTCTCGAACTTGCAGTTCTCCTGCGTCAGCCTTCTGCATCTCTGGGGTTACAGGCGTGCACCCTGTTGGGCTCAAGTGACCCTCCGGGGGAGCTGGGACTTACAATACATATAATCTTTTTTTTTTCTGGGTGGGGGGTAACCAGAGATTGAACTCA
This sequence comes from Urocitellus parryii, assembly GCF_045843805.1. Lineage (NCBI taxonomy): Eukaryota > Metazoa > Chordata > Mammalia > Rodentia > Sciuridae > Urocitellus > Urocitellus parryii. The sequence continues at coordinate 205,745,564 of NC_135534.1, forward strand.
GGGGCACTTGACCTCTGAGCCATATCCTCAGCCCTATTCTTTCTGTATTTTATTTAGAGACAAGGTCTCACTCAGTTGCTTAGCACCTCATTTTTGCCAAGGCTGACTTTGAACTTGAGATCCTCCTGCCTCAGCCTCCCAACTGCCAGGATCATATATATCATCTTTAGTTCAGCTTACATCTGCGACAGCTCAACAGCCAGCCCCCGCACGACAAGCACATGAGCTAGGTGGGCTTCATTCATCAAACAAACATTTATTTTTATATAGACAGCTCTTTTTATAGACTAGCACACACGGTGAGACCCAGAGCACAGCTAATGAGGACATCTTTGCCTGCGTGTCCCGCTGACACGTTCTCAATCTTCCTTTGATAATCAAAGAGAATTCGTGGGTCTGCATGGAATGACAGTCTTCATCCCACCCCACGGCTTCAGACATCTTCCTAGGGTTTTGTCTAAGGACTGTTCATTCCACTTTCTTGAACAATAACTGCCATTTTTTTCATCCAAAGAAATCCAGAAGGTGAGGAAAGGAGGCCCGACCTGCCTCCCTCTCCACCAGGAACCGGGGGCTTTTTTTGGTACTGAGGATTGAACACAGGGGCACTCACACACTGAGCCCCACCCCAGACCTGCTTTGTGTTGTATTTAGAGACAGGGTCTCACTGAGCTGCTTAGGGACTCACTGAGTTGCTTAGGGACTCGCTAGCTTTGAACTTGATCCTCCTGCCTCAGCCTCTCAAGCTGCTGAGCTAGAATACTTGTATCAAACGGATACCTGCCTGCCTCAAGTTTTCTGGGGTATTATTTACCTACTTTACTTACTTGCCAAACTACCAAAGTGACAAAATGAATTGAAGAGTCAACCTTTCAAGTTTCTCAGCCAAAAAAGTTTTTGATCAGCAAAACACTCCTTGGTATTTTTGCCTATAGTCACACCCAGGACACTCAATCCAGGGGGGAGCCTGAAGACTCAAGCAGTGGCCCTAATGATTCTATTTACGTGCCACTTTTAAACCACTGAACCTTCACAGACCTCCCATTAACATTGTCAGCATTTCTGTGAGCTAGTGTGGGAACTATACATAAAATTCTACACGCAGATTCTAGCCTTAGAACTAGTCACTGGGCTATAATCGACACTGACGCATTCTCCTATGAACCAATCCTCATGGGATGAAGCAGAAAACAGGACTCAGATAACCTAAGAACACAGTTGAAGGGACTCAGTGTTCTTCCTGTGGCCTGGTGTGTACCCAATTCCTTGATCTCTTCTATTATACCAGAAACAAGGAAGTGCTCATTGAGTTTCTTTCTTTCTTTCTTTTTCTGTACTGGGAATTGAGCCCAAGGGCTCTTTCCCACTGAGCTACATCTCCAGTCCTTCTTATTTTTGATACAGACAACTTATTTTGATACAGACAAGTTGCTGAGGCTGGCCTTGAATCTGGGATCCTCCTGCCTCAGCCTCCTGAGCCACTGGGATTATAAGCGCTACCGGCACATGCCCTGCGCCCAGCCTCTAATGAGTCTTAATGTCTTCATGTCAGAATGTCTCACTTTCCTACTCTGTCATCTTCAGAGAAAATAAGGATTGAAATTTCTTAAATGTTTCTCAAATTTTCAATTCCATATTCTAGGGGATTTCTTCAAAGAGAAAATGATCTTATTTTATCTTTAAACCGGAATAAAGAGACACATAGTCGCCCTGTCCTTTAATACATGAGGGGGTTCATGTATTAAATGGTGGAGTGTGTGCTTAGCCTACACACACACAAAAATAAAATACAATAAAATGAGAGCTGGGGGTGTAGCTCCATGGTAAAGCCCCATTGAATTTAATCTCAGTGTCCCTCCCAAAGACGGGGGGATACTGTTACTACCATCCATCACAATATCCAAGGATACTGTTCCAATTACTATTATTGTACGATAAATCACCCCCAAAACTTAGCAGGAAAGGATAGGAACACATGGCTTGGGCCGTAGCTGGGACTCTGGCTGGTGGCTGATGACAACTGTTGTTTGCCTGTCAACAGGAACCTCTGCGACTGGCTTCTCCTGGGGTCTCTCCAGCGGGGCCAACTGGGCTTCTTGACAACATGGCGCTGGGTTGGAAAAGTAGACACCCCGGAAGAACGGGGCAAGAGGGCGTGGTCCGTTCTGGTTCTGCCCCAGAAACCACGTGGTATTGCTTCACCACTCTCACAGGTCACGAACGTCTCAGAGGAGTGTCAGAGTCACGTTGTGAATGGCATGAGGATGGGGGTATGGCGGACACCTTGCAGAACAGAAGGGCGCGTAGTGAAGGAGAGTCCCCCCAATCTGATTGGCTGGTGACCTGGCAGTACCCGTTTTAGACTGTCTCTGAGAAGACAGGAGGAAAATTACACAATGTGTGTGACGACAGGAAGTCTTAGCCAACAAGGTGCGGATTGATGAGTTCTGAGCTTCTCTATGCATCTCCATAGGTCAGAAGAAGCAGATGGGCAGTTTTCAAAGGAGCGAGTCTGTCTGTAAAAGCCTATTAAAGTGAACCATGGGTGGCATTAACTCTGATGGCTACCAAAGACTGATTGCCCGCCAGCGGCCATTGATCGCTGCTCTGCACATTTCTGACGGGGTAGAGTAATTTCACCTCTAAGCATCTGGAAGCCTCAAGCTCCACTGTTACGCTCTTATAAGGATTTACAAAATCAGCCCTCCAGTCTACCCCCAAAACAAGTTTCACACAGTGGTTCTTAGTAAGGTGGACACTTCACAACCAGAGGGCACAGCCACCGTCCGGAGGGCAAGGACAGGTGTCCTGAAGTCCAGAGTTGAACAACGGTGCTCGGAGGACTCTAGCTATGCCAGAGCTTGGAATTTTACCCTCTAAATCCTAGCTTTCACATTATCTAAATTTATGTCTTCAGTCTAGGTCTCCTCCCTGAACTCCAGATGCACATATTTAAGTGTCGGCTGGATAACCAGATCCCGACGGCACACGTCCGCGACGCCCTGGGTTTCCTGCCCCTTTACCGCAGGTCTCCACACTGGTACACTGGAGTGTCTGATACACGCTGCCCTTTTCCTTGGCTCAGAATGATGCCTACCACGTAGTAGGTGGTCAGCAATACCATCTGATTTAAGAAATGATGACTTACTAGTACCCAAGTGAACCACAAAGCCAGAAGGAAGGGGGGGGTGTCTGAAAACGGAGTGGAAGCAGCTGGCTGCGGAGAGAAGCAGCCCCAGGACGCTGCAAGATGTTAAATTCATTGTAAAGAATAAAATAAGCAGGCAGGTGTGGAGGTGCACACCTGTAATCCCAGTGGCTCAGGAGGACTGCAAGTTCAAAGCCAGCCTCAGCATCTTAGACTCTGAGCAATTTAGTGAGACATACCCTGTCTCAAAACAAAACATAAAAAGGGCTGGGGATGTGGCTCAGTGTTAAGTGCCCCAGATTCAATTCCAGTATTAAAAAAGAAAAAAAAAAGGCAAAGATTAAGGATGAATGAGAAACCAAATGGCACAATGCTCAATGGCACTACCTAATCCACATCAGAACCGTAGGGGAGCTTCTCAAAGTGTAGATTCTTGAAAATATGTAAATAGATCATAAAATGACTGATTCTCAGTCTTGCCAATTTGGAAAGTGATGAGATAAATACCCAACATCCAATCTTGGTACCATCTTTGAAAAGCAATTTTGAACAGAGATTAAAATAAAAAAGATCTACACATAACTAATTATGCTGCCCTCTGCCTAAAGAACAGAATGGGTTAAAACGACCCACCGTCCACACAGTATCAGTAAAAGGTTCCACCCAGCCTTAATGTAGATCCATCCCTCCAGAGCAGATGAGTGCCTCCGGCTCCCAGAGCTTGCTGTCACCAGCCATTATCTTCACCCAGTTCTATTCTGATTTTATGCTCTCCAAGAACCTGGTGCAGAACTTAGCTTGCCACAGAGATTAGCCTCTGGGAAGAGAATGTTCAGATCAACAAATACGAATATCCAGGCTCCTTAGGAAAGTATCCCTCACTCGGCGTTTGCTTTCTGGGGCTGGGGATGAGACCCTGGATTTGATCACCAGCGCTCCCTACCACCTGGCCCCAGTGCATTTAGGTTTGTTCATCAGTCTTGAGAGTTTGGTTATGTGAGTCACTTCCAGGCATGCTACACTCCAACCACAAAATCTTGTTGAGCTGAGGTTCAAAAGCATCTACAGGCTACAAACTACCCCGGGGCAGGAACCTGGTCTTAGCAGGACATGGCGGCCTACACCTGGGCCCCAGCTACTTGGGAGGCTGGGGTGGAAGGACTGCTTGAGTCCAGAAGTTCAAGGCCAGCTGGGCAGCACAGAAAGATTCTGTCTAAAAAAAAACAGGAACCACATGTTGGTACTTAGTAGATGCTCAAAAAATACACAGGGAGGGGTAAAATAAGTCCCAAGCAGATTAACTGTTTTTCTATCTTATCCGGAAGTTATTTTCATTATTCATTTGTTTTATTTATTTATTTATTTTTTTGGTACTGGGGATTGAACCCAGGGGCGCTCTACCACTGAGCTACACCCCCCGCCCATACAGATAAATTTGCATGCACATCTACACTCAGGAAATCCAAATGCCTTTAACACTGTCAAAGGCTCCACCAGGAATTTCCATGTGTATCTTCAAATATAAATATTTTAAAATGTCTTAGCTATCTTTGCTAAGAAAAAAATCAATCCCAAACTAAGTTGACACATAGTATTATCTCAAGTGGCAAATATCCACCTTTTGAGGGGAGAAGTAATGTGACTTCAGTAGGACTTTTTAAAAAAAGTGGTAAAAATAGCCAAAAAGAACTATGACCCTTAGGGACAGATTGAAATATGATCTCTTCAGTAGACTCAGGTATACAGCAAAACTCAGTATTTTAGTGTCTAGGAGTATGTTTTGTGATTTTTTTTTTAAAGGAAAAGATAGTTATACAGTTGATGTGGCCTCTTAAATCCATATTACTTTCCAAAGCAATGATTTCTAGGCACTTTCCTGATATCAGGCCATTTTATTTTATTTTTATACTGGGACTGAACCAAGGGGTGCTTAACCACTGAGCCACATCCTCAGCCCTTTTTTTGTATTTTATTTAGAGACAGGGTCTCTAAGTTGCTGAGGCTGCCCTCAAACTAGTGATCCTCCTGCCTTAGCCTCCCAAGGAGCTAAGATTACAGGCATTCGCCACCCATCTGGCTTCAGGTTATTTCAATTTAAACTGAACTTTAGAAACAACGCTTTTTGTGAAAATCAAGAGGCTAGGACATAGGGGCTGGGGCTCAGGGGTAGAGCGCCTACCTGGCATGTGTGAGGCCCTGGATTCGGTTCTCAGCACCACATATAAGAAAATAATAAGGCCCATTGACAAATTAAAAAAAAAAAAAAGGCGAGGACGTGAACCACTCACTTTTTGGGACATCTGTCTCCACGGATGTGTTCCCAGGAGCTGGGTTTCTCCTCCACCCTGCCGTCATTATGGTAAGTGCATTTACTCATCACCTCTCAGCCAAGAATCAAAGAGCACTTTCCAGACAAGCCCACACTGTCACGCCTCCTTGTGAAGAGAAAGGCAAGCACCATCCTCCCAGGGAAAGGGAGGGACGGAGACGCAAGGACTTGCCCAACACTAAGAACGTTAGATGAGGTAGTGGGGCGCCCAGCCCGAGCTCCTGAGCTGTGCAGGTGGCCGGGGGCCTGCACCCTTCTCCCTAGCGCGACATCCAGGAATCGGATCTCGATTTGGCTGCACAAATAGGAGGGGAAGAGCTTCCTCCAAGGTGCCAAGTTTTCTTTTGCCGTAGATATGAGAGAAAATGTTTAGTTTCTTGTTCCTCGAGAACCAAAACTTTGTTTGTTTTCTGGTTTTGCTTTGTTTTAGTCCTGGGGACTGAATTGGGGGCCAAACACACAGCAAAGTCCCCAGCCCCACCCCCCTTTTTGAGGCAGGGGCTCACTAAGTTGTTGGGCTGGCCTTGAACTTGTGATCCTCCTGCCTCAGCCTCCGGAGTCACTGGCATTACAGGCCTGTGCCACCACACCCAGGAAGAAGCAGCAAAACTGAGAGTCCTGCCGGTGACATGTGGAGTACCCCAAAGAGGCCAATACCTAGATTCCTCCTGCTCTTTCTCCATTCAATTAGAAATTCCTTGAACGGGCCTGCGGGGTGTAGCTCATGATAGAGCACTTGCCTAGCAGGAGTGAGGCTCTGAGTTCGACTCCCAGCACTGCAAAATAAGTAAAGAAATAAATTCTTTCACCAAGGCATGCTTGTAAGACACAAAGTCGGAAGTTTGGTACTAATCATTAGGATCCAGACAAACTAATCTCTGAGGGTGTACCTCAGTGGTAGAGCACTTGCTTAGCATGCAGGAGCCCCGGGCTTACCTCCAGCACCAGAACCCCAAAACTCTGGGTTTGAAAGAAGGAGAGGATCTCTTAGCACCAGCAGACAGCCTGCTGGTGTTAAACTTCATTCATAACTGTTGCTACGAGGTCCGCAGCCACAGCAGTGTGAGTCACGGCTTGTTAATAGGAGAGGCCCCAAGAGTTTCACCACAAGCAAAACCTCACAGGAGTGAGGGGTGGGACAGGGAACTGTGAGCTACAGATACAGAAGGTGCAGTTTTTAAAACTATTATCAACTTACTTTGTGTTGAAAAAAGAATTAAACCAAACAAAAATAAAAACTCAAGAAACAAGTTATAATAAAACTCTAGAAGTAGCCCTCACTGTCCAGGTGACACTGGTAAGTGACTTCCCTCTGAGACTCATCCATAAGATGGAGACAAAAGGCACATTCACCAGGTGCTTTTTAGGTTATGGAGGCTGTACTGAAATCCCCTAACCAAGGTGCTTTGGGCACTTGACAAATGTCAGTTCTCTTCTATGTTCATGTTTTAAAAGATGGGCGGGGAGGGGATTTTGGTTCTTTGTATGGTTTTTCACAAAAGCAAGGAAGCAGAACACGACCACGCGTAGCACCAGAGACTGAGGACTCCGAAAGCCCACGTGGACACAAGACAATGAATGGCAAAATGTCATCATCCGTGAAGCTGGGTCACAGGGACATGGGGGCTCGTAACATTGCTTTCTCTACATTTGTTTGAAAATGTCTACGTGAAAAAGTTCAGACAATAGTCAGGCACAAAGGTGCAGGCCTGAAATCCCAGACACTTGGGAGGCTGAGGCAGGAGGATGCCAAGCCAGTCTCAGCAAGTTAGCAAGATCACTGGGATGTAGATCAATAGAAAAGTGCCCCTAGTGACCAAAAAAAAAAAAAAAAAAAAAATTCAAATAATAATGATAACTTTTAAAGTTTTGCACTTAAAAAAAGTGTTTGGAGAGAGCTGGGGTTGTGGCTCAGTGGTGGAGCACTTGCCTAGCACATGTGAGGCACTGGGTTTGATCCCAGCACCACATGTAAAGAATAAATACATAAAATAAAGGTATAGATAGATAGACAGTGTTTGGAGGGGGCTGGGCCCTAGCTCAGTGGCTGGGCTGTGTTTGCCTGGCATGTGTGAGGTCCATCCCTAGCACCACAAAAAAGGAAAAAATAGATAAATAAATAAAAAGATAGAGAAGGGAATCTACAGCCTGAAAGGCCTTGGGTTGAATCTGGGCTTCTACTTGAACTTGGATGAGTTCCTTTCCATCTGAGCCTCAGTGGCTCCATCATGAGAGGGTTTCCAGTGGTGGGGCTGATGCACAGAGCACTGCTGCCCAGCTGCCAGGCGTGTCCCCTGAGGCTGGCCTCGTCTTCTGAGCTGAGGTCATGTTTTCTACAGCACCCCAGCCTACGCCTGAGCAAGATGGTAGCCAAGGTCCCTCTCTTCCCGGGGCGAACCCCGGCTAATGAAGGAGCTAGGTAGGGGAAAGGAGTCTGACCATTTCTGCTGGATCAGGTAATCTCTGCTCTGGAGCACCTGGGGCCTGGTGTTCTGATCTGCTGCTTTCCTCCCTCTTCCTGTCACAGGGCTACTCCCCAACCTCCTGCACCCACACCGTCCTGCACCAAGGACTTGAGCAGCAGGAGTGGCTCACCGCCAGCTCTCAGCCAACTCAAGGATGAGAGCACTTACCAGCAGGGCTTGCTGAGATCGGCACACAGGTGAAATGGTACCAGATGGCCAGAGTTTAGGCATGTATAAGCTGTTTCCAGTTTTAGAAAACACAGACTACAGAAGTACAAATGGAAACTGTAGCTGCTGAAATGGATACAAGGAAACGGCAGATGCTAGTTTAAGAATTGTGAACTAATTACTATGAAAAATCAGATTCTGAGCTAGGCACCCTTGCACATGCCTGTAATCCCATCAGTTTGAGAGGCGGAGGCAGGAGGATCAAAAGTTTAAAGCGAGCCTCCAGAATTTCACAAGACCCTAAGCAAAACAGTGAAACCCTGTCTCTAAAAAAAATGTAATAAAGGGCTAGGGATGTGGTTCAGTGGTTAAGCATCCCTGGGTTCAATCCATGGTAGCAAAAAAAAAAAAAAAAAAATCCTGGGCAAAAATCTAATTCTGGCTGGGAGCAATGGCCCACATTTATAATCCCAATAACTCGGAGGGTCAGGCAGGAGGTTTGCAAGTTCAAAGCCAGCCTGAGCAACTTAATGAGAACCTGTATCAAAATGAAAAAAATAAAATAAAGAGGACTGGGGATGTAGCTCATCGATCAAATGCCCATGAGTTTGATCCCCAATACCAAACCAAACAAAAGACTAATTCTGAGTATTAGAATGGCATGCCCTAATTTAAAAAAAGAAAAAAAAAAGGGAACACCATATACTTCATGTAATGATATAGTCTAAATGTGAACAGTCTTAGGCTTTTGCAATAAGGAAATGAAGTCCCATCTATATTTCTTTCCTTGTTGGTTGGTTAGTATCAACAATGGAAGTTATGTAAATTTAACACAAAATCTTACAAATAGGATGAGGCTTATGAAATAAAAGTTGGTTCTGGGGCTGGGCACGGTGACACACGCCTATAATCCCAACGGCTCGGAAGGCTGAGACAGGAGGATCCTGAGTTCAAAGCCAACCTCAGGAAAAGCAAGGCACTAAGCAACTCAGTGAAACCCTGTCTCTAAATAAAATACAAAACAGGGCTGGGGGTGTGGCTCATTGGCCAAGTGCCCCTGAGCTCAATCCCGGTATCCCCCCAAAAAGTTCTGGGCTAGGGCTGTAGCTCAGTGGCAGAGTGGTTGCCCAGCATATGTGAGACACTGGGTTTGATCCTTAGCATCATATAAAAATAAATAAAATTCAGTCAATTCTGTCCATCTACAACTACAAAAAAATTTTTTTAAGTTGGTTCTCATTGGAAGACCCAAACCAAACAAACAAACAAGCTTATAGTCCCAGGTACTGGAGAGGCTGAGCTGGGAGGGTCCTTGAGTCCAAGACAGCTGGGTCACACAGGAAAACACTTGAAAACAACAATTGTTAGTGGTATTGCATCTTTAAAACCTCATAGATCTCCAAATTGCTCTCTAATATAATGTGCATATTTGGCTTCTTGCGATTTAAAAAAAATTTTAAACTTGACACCCCGTGAGGCTCTAGCTAGTAAGAGTACACGTTGCTAAAACAGGAGACAAATATTTCCTCATAAACACGAATTCCAGGAGACTTCACACCCACATTCTGAAATCTAATTAGATTCATTTCCCAGGGCACTCATTTATTCTTGGTAGCATGCAATTTTTAAGTGTCAAAATAAAACCTTATTTTTAAATGTGGGTGGTGTTGTTGAAGGAGCATGAGTAATCCTTGCAGGAAGCAATATCGGCCAAAGAGGGGAAGCAGGAGATCCTGGACAGTCCTTCCAGAAACACGAGTGGCAGAGCGGTCACACGGTAGGGGAGGACCCTCACAAACTCCTTGAGGGACTCGAAGGAGTTTTACCTACCAAATGCGGCACAGGCTTTGTGCAGGATCCCGTCTACCGCAGGAGGAAAAAGCAACAGGCCGATGTGAACAGGAGCCTTGGACCCATCAAGCCGCCCCGGTTTTGTTGCCTTTCAATTACCATCTGCTCACAGGCAAAGTCGGGGTGCGAGCGTGTTGGAGTGAAGATGACAGAATTAATCTCATTCATCCTCTCTTCCTAGGAACGTCTGTCCTGCCCCCATAGTTGGGGAAGCGCTTCCTCACCTGGCAGCCTTGCTATGTTCTTCCCAAACAGGAATCTTTGAAGGGCAAAGAAGAAAGAGCAGGAAAGCTGTGCACGGTTGTTAAGGCTCCGATTTAGCCATCAAGGGCGCAAGGAGAAGTCATAATTCTCAAAACCTCAAACTGTTAATAATTACTTCAAGATTAAAAAAGATTAAGTATTACCTTGTTTAAAATTGTAACACATTTTAAATTTCCTATATAAATACACCTATACTTATCAGGCATGAGTAGCATGAATGACAGCGGAGTAGTAACTTTTCAACCTGACTTTAAAAGTCAGAGCCTCTGGGGTGTTGCTGGAGGGGGTGGGGGGAGAGAGTCCGCCTAGCATGCAAGGCCTCACACAAGGCCTCCAGATCAATCGCCCAGCACAGCAGAAGACAAAGGGTACCTAGACGGTTGGCCTGTACCTATGGGTGGGGGCTGGAGGAAGTGACATGCCTCTGTACCTCCCACTCAACTCTGCTGGGAACCTAAAGCTGCTCTAAAAAGAGACTATTTCTTTAAAAAGATGCCTAGAACTATGTAAAAGTTGCCAGTTATAATTTTGAAAATGCAGGAAGGTGCTATAATGACATTCTTATGATTTTTAAAAAAGTAAATGTTAAAACAAAAGGAAAAAAAAAAGGACTCGATCATTCATTTAGTAAATATTTATTGAATTCCTACATGGAGTCAGGCTTCGTTCCCAGGACAGTAGGTAGATAATTCTTACAACTGTTGCCTATTCAAAGTGCATCCTGCAACCCATGTCAATAGAGTCAGCACAGGTGGACGTACACTATGAGTCTGACACTACCTTAAAAACACAGGTCAGAAAGGATTCACAGAATATACTGAGGTGCTTCTCACTAGCTGACCACCATGTATTGCTCAGGACTCCCTGTTCTCTTTCTTGTATGCTGGCTGCTTCATTTCTCATTAGCACCTGAGCAAAGAAATAAGGATGGTGCAGATGACACCAGGCGACAGCAAGACCAGGTCTGTCAACGAAGAATCTGGGAACTGCAAAGCCTGCAATGGTGACAGCTAAAATCTCCAACAGATTTATTCATATGTCACACTAATGAGCCAGCTAACAAAAAGCTGCACCGACACTTCAATAATCTGTCACTGCCTTCCAATAAATAGGTACAAAAAACCCACTCCAAGACTCTTGCTTTGCCATCTCTCCAATGACCAGTCACAATTTCAACAAGGTGGTAGACAAGTCTACCCTGTTGACATTACCTTTTAAACAAAGTGTTAAGTAAATGCCTTTTGGCTTCTTCTTCTTCTTCTTTTTTAAATTGGTGGTTCTGGAGGTTGAACCCAGGGCCTGGCACAAGCACTACACCACTAAGCTGCATCCCCAGGCCCTTTTTGGTTAATCTTACATAGAAACTTAAATGTCAGCATTCACCTGGCATGCATGAGGCCTGGGGTCAATCCCTAGCACTGTAAAAAAAAAAAAAAGAAACATAAGGGCTGGGGATAGAGCTCAGTTGGTAGAGTGCTCGCCTCACATGTACAAGGCCCTGGGTTCAATCCCCAGCACAAGAAAGGAAGAAAGGAAGAAAGAAGCAAGCCATAAATGTTTATTTTGATTCTGATGTTGCAGCCTAGAGGTAAAACCTACTTTATCTGCTTTCATAGAAATAAGTAGAGATCACTCAATGTATATATTGTGACAACAGACTTGAACAGGGGCCTTGTACAGTAGCTGTTCAATAAATTTTTTAAAAAATTAAAGGTGAATTTATGAAAAGTTTATAAGTTTTTTTTTCTTTTGTATCAGGGATGGAACCCAGAGGCATGTAAACACTGAGTCACATATCCCGGGCCACCCCGTTTTTATTTTTTAATTATTTTTTATTCTGGGACAGGGTCTCACTAAGTTGATCCTCCTGCCTCAGTCTTCCAAGTCGCTGGGATTACAGGCGTGAACCACTGCCCCCAGTCAGAGATAATTTCATTCAAACTAATTTCTTTCTCCTTTCTTTTCTTTTTTAAATTCCATTTTATTAGTTTACTTTTTAATGTGGTGCTGAGGATTGAACCCAGTGCCTCACACATGCTAGGCAATTGCTCCACCACTGAGCCACAACTCCAGCCCCAAATCTAATTTCTTTAAAATAGCCATTTAACTTTGTTATAACATTCTGATACAAAAAAACAAAAGCCACCCCCCTACAGAACAAACAAACAAACAAAAACAACTGAAAGCCCAATGTGAGGCTGGAGATGTAGCTAGATGGTGCAGCACTCGTCCAGCATGCGCAGGGCCCAGGTCCAGTCCCCAGGACCACATCAAAACAAAACAAAAGCCCAACTCAAATATAAATTAATCCAATAAAATCATCACAAATTACAGGTTTTGAGTTCATTTTTATAGTTGCACGATGACTTCCTGACAATGACAATTTCTCAAAACTTTCCTAAAATATGATTAATTTTTATAAAATATTCAAAGAACAAGAGAAAGGTTTAACTACCTCTAGAAGCAGGATGTGGCTTAAAAGCAGGTCTTTAGTGTGAAATGCATTTTTTTTTTTTTTTAAATTCCTGTGGGCTGGGGATCAAACCCAGGCCCTTGCAAATACCAGGCCAGCACTCTACCACCGGGCTACCTCCCCAGCCCGGTGGTAGAGTTTTAAAATGCCTACGTGGACTTCACTAAAGTCCTACAATGTGTGCAAACTCTGATTGCATTTGTGAAGGTCCATGCAAGCTGCAACCACCTGTTACAAATAACTGAGGGCCACCCAAACCATAGGCGGTCTCTCCATCTAGAAGCATGACTCTGCCAAGTGAGGCTTTAGGGCCCCGTCATTATCTCATTACACATGTGCATGATCCCAAGCCACCATTTAAGGAAAACCCTCAATCACTGCTTTCCTCTGGGCTGCCCAGGCACCGCACATCTCAAGCCTCTGACCACCAGGAATGGGGGCCTGTTCTTCAGCTCCAGCTGCTTTCATGTTTATCTCAACAACCACTAATAGGTTAAGGCAGCTGAAGATGGGCATCTGGCTGCCCTGTGTGTCTTTGCATTTCAAATTAAAACTAAAAATGTGGCCTCTTCCAGTCCTGCAGTACTGTGCTCTTTCCCTCACCTCCACTAAAAAGTAAGTGGCTCACGGCAGAGCTCCCCAGGCACAGGAATGCCTTGGAAAACAACCCCTCGGCCCGTATTTGTACTTACAGACCTGCTGACTGGCTCACTCTTCCTCATCAAGTTACCAAGTGAAAAAATGTTCCAATACTTCACAATTTCTACCTTAAAATGTTTTTCAATTATTTTCATGTAGAAATTTCATGCATACACAGTAGAAGGAATACGAGCAGGAGCTCTTCTGCATCCATCATCCAATTACAATAACTACCTTCAGGACCAATTTTGTTTCAATATTCCCCACCCACTACGACTGCAAATTCTGAGGCAAACGCAAGATTTTGTATCATTCATATACATTTCAGTACCTCATTATTTATTTATAATACCTTTAAACAAAATTAATTTTTAAAATTATTTATTTTTTAATGAGGATGGAGCCCAGTACCTCACATGTGTGAGGCAAGAGCTCCATCACTGAGCCCCCATTTGCTTTTTCCTGATGTATCATAATTGTACCTCAGTGTGGGATTCACGTGCCATACACCGCACACACACAACCTCGTCAATCTCATGCCCAGAACCTTCCCCACCCATTTATTCTCAGTGACTCCTGTCCTTGTCGTCCTTCCCTTCCCTCCATTCTCAAAAGAAATATCTACAGAATGATGCAGGCAGTGGGAGCTATTTTATCATTTCTTCCCCCAGCCACCCACCCCTTGACTGAGATACCTGCTGTGACATTTCACCGACTTCACTATGGAATGCTTACCTCCATGTCTGTCCCTATTTCACTCAGAAACATATTGTATTTTTCCCTCCATAAATTGAACATTGGGGGAAAAAATTCTATCCTCTTGATGAGGATTATTTCTGATATGTTCCCCCATCCTCAAATAACCTAAAAAAATAAAAGGGAAGCAGGGCCCAGAGGCGGCTGCCTGTAATCCCAGCAACTGTGAAGGCTGAGGCAGGAGGCTCTCAAGTTTTAGGCTAACCTCAGTAATTCAGTGAGCCTCTGTCTTAAAATAAAAAAATAAAAGGGTTGGAGGTGTAGCTTAGTGGTAAAGCACCCCAGGATTCAATCCCCAATACAAAAGGGGGGAAAAAAGTCAAAGTAAGAAGAAGAGGCACTGAAGAAGAAAGAAACACAGACCTAAAGAGGTGGATCTCTGCCTAATTGGGTGCAAATATGTTAAACCATTAATTTATTTTCAAAATGAAAATTTGTAAACATCAGCTAAAATTTTGTCATGAATCCCTTTAGATAGAGGATGTTTATAAAATGAATTATCTTAATTTAAGGGAGCTTTTGCCCTCAGGATTTTAGTATTACTAACAGTAACTGCTTTGGAGCCTAAGAAATGGTTATGTAAAAACAATTAAAGCCAATTTTTTTTTTTCTTTCAGGGAGGATGCGCTCTGTTTCTGTAATTGCTCTAACCTTGTTTTATTTTGACATGAGATTTCTTGGCCTCATCCCAGACAGCAACCACCACCCCACACTTTCTCCTCCACACCCTTCACAAATGGAATTCCAAAAGGTAGGAAGCAGGCACTTCTGCTTCATCCTGGAGTTCATCCTGGGCCATGGCGTTCTTGAGCACAGTTCAGGGCAACAATCGAGATTTCCGCTGCTCTTGCCCCTGACCACTGCACTGCCGTCTCTGGCCCATGATCTCCCCAAAAGCCTGGGGAGGGCAGGGAAACAATCTGGGTCCCAAACAGCCTCTCCCCGCGGGTATGGCCTGTGAACTGCCTCGGGTCGCCTGGTGGCTCTTGGTTAGGCGACAGCTTCTAGGCACCAAGCTGCTTGTTTACCCCAGGCTAAGGGCACCGGCCGAGGCAGCCCTCACTGCCCACCTTACCCACTTGAAACTGTTTCCTCTGGGCAGCAGATAAAGAACGGCTTACCCTGCGAATGCTCTTTCCTGAAATGGATAACGAAAGACCTCTAACTCCTACTACTTTCCTCCTCCAGGCCAAACGCCGCAGCCCCCTCAAATTCAGGATCTGAGTTGCCCAAAGAACAAATGCGCCCCGAACGGCTCGGGTCCCAAGTCCCCGCTTCCAGAGGGAAGACCTCACTTCTCGTCTTTGACACCCCAAAACCCAAGGCGGGGACCCGGAGCCCGCCGCGGCCGCCCCGCCCCCGGGGGAGCGCCGGCTCCGCGGCAGGGGGAAGGCAGCCCGGGACCCAGCCGCGGGCGCCGGCACGCGTTACGCAGCCCAGCAGAGCCCAGGGCCTCCGCGCCCCGGGCCACGGCGGTGCGGGCATCGCCCCGGGGAGGAAGGCTCCTCCCCACACGCCCGCCGGCCTCGGGGCGCCGGGGAGAGGGAGGCCGGCCCGCGCCCCCTCCCGGGCCGCAGGGCACCGGGACCCGCGCCTTCCTCCCGGGCGGCAGCGCGACCCGGTCCCCTTCTCGGGCCGATCGGACCCAACCCGCGTCCGCGGCTCAGACCGGCGGGGACCACAGCTCCCCTCGCCTCCAGAAGGCGGACTGGCGGCACCTCCTGCTCGGCCCAGGCCAGCGGGGCCACCGGGACCCGCGCCTCCCCCCAGGCCGCGGGGAAACGCAGCCCGCGCGCGTACCGACCCGGCCGCCGGCGGCCCAGCCCCTTACTCACCCAGAGCTCAGTGCCCCAGCTCATGGTGCAGGGGGCGGGAAGGGGCGCCCCGCGCGGCGGGCGCGGCTCTCCGGTCCCCCTCCCGGCGATCGCCTCGCCCCTCGAGATCCCCGCGACCGCGGAAAGAGGGAGTCCGTGCGGCCGCCGCCCGCTCGGGATCGCGGCTCCGAGCCCTGGGTCCCCTCGGCAGCTTCTCCTCTCTGTCGCGCCACAGCAAAATGGCCCGAGGAAGCGGCAGCCGCGACAGCCGCAGCGCCCGCCAGCCCCACACCGGGAGAGCGAGGGGAGGGGACGCGCCGAGGGAGGGGACACGCGGAGGGAGGGGACGCGCGGAGGGAGGGGCGGGCGGGGCCGCGCCGGGGGCGGGGCCGGCCTGACAGCTCGCGCACGCGCGGCCGCCTAGCCCCCGGCCTGGCCCACCCTCTCGCCGGCTCCCTGCGCAGGGGCGCGTCGCCCAGGGGTCCGGAAGGACGCGCTGGGAGGCGCCAGTGCCCGCCGGCCCTGAAACCCGGAGGACTCTATCAGTCTCCCCTTTACTTATAGGCAGCCGCGCTCTGCGCTCTCAGGACCGTCGCTCACCTTTGAACCTCGCCGGTCCCTGTTATTACCCAGGCTCTGACGAGGCTGGTGTTCCTCCACCGCCGGGGCCGCTCGGGGCGGCAGGACAATACTTTCCCCGCAGCCGTTCGCGCCGACCTGCTTCTCTGCACGCTCTTCCCACCGCGCAGCCTCCGCGGAGGCCCGAGGAGCCTGGCAGAGCTGCGCGGTGGGATGGGGGCCTGGGACCGTGATGTCCCGCACTATAGCTAGGGGCGTCCAGGCAGACAGCCACTAAGCAGCTCCGAAGGACTCAGGGGCTACAGCGTGATTTCAGATCTCTGAGAACAGTGGTTTTTTTGTTTCGCTAAGACTCTCAGACTTGAAATCACCTTCCCAAATGGGCAGAGCAAAAGCGCTGCTGGGACCACAGAGAACTTACCTGGTTCAAATCCAGGGGCCACACATAAGAGCTGGGTGGTCTCGGACGATGCCTCCATCTGTAGACGCTTAGAGCCCGTCTGGCAACTGCAAGCGCTTATGGATCAGTGTGGTGTGGACCCAGGCGATGGGAACTTGGCCTAGGGTTGGTAAACCGAGAACGCACCTTATCTGGGTTACTCGCTCCCTTTCTTTCTATATGTTCTCAAGGTCCACACAAGTATCTTTTCAAGCTATGGGGGATTTTTGGAGTTCAGAATTATTTCCTCAGAACCATTAGGCCCCTTCCTCATAACTTTTGTTTTTCAGTTAATGCTACTACTGGATCCTTTCCTGAGTAAACACGGACGCCCCAAATCGGCCCCTATTTAAAAACTATTTCACAAGGATTCATTTTTCCAATCCCACCCTCCACTCAACCTGCTTATCATTCTCCTGTACGACAGGACAGGGTGGAGTAGCAAACCCCTTGCAGATAAACCTCCAAATCTACTTCCTTTGTTGAACAGTTACATTTAAACTGTCAAGGTTCTTGTCTGCCTTTTTCCAGTTACAAGCACCCACCTCCCTTCCTTCCCACCTCCCATTTCTGTCTGTTTAAATATTTTGCTCTCACAGTTACCAGGTTTCAGTACTCCTTATTCCGGAGACAGCTAGAAGTTTAACAATCAGAATGGCCAGCCACTTCCCTGCCAAGACAGATTAATAGCATGGGTGCGCAAGGGGCTGGAAATGTAAACAGCCCTGCACAGTTTAGTCTGCTAACAGCTGGAAATGGTCAATGAAATGCAGGTTATCTACCAAGACCCTGCCACAGAATCACCACAATTTCCCTTCCTTCCAAGCCTTGCTCAAACACAATGATCTAATCTAGAGTTCCTGGATAGTTCTCAAAAATAGTGACCACTTGCAAAAATAGGTTAATCAGAAGGTAAAGCAACCTGCTGCTTTAAAGAGAAAGAGAAGGAGGAAAGGATGGCCTATGGGGGGAGGGGGAGAGAGGAAGATGCACCACATGAAGACGAAACTTTTTAAGATGAGTAAGCAGGAAACTGTTAGTTGTAAAGACACATTTAAAGCCACAGCAGAACTGAGTTAATTATACCACTCTGCAAATATCTCTAAGTTGATTAAGTTTTGGTGGTAAATAGAAAATGTTTGAAAGAGAATTTTCAAAAAATAAAGGAGAAAGTCACCATTAATCTTGAAGTGAAGAAAACAACAGGGTCCAGGATAAAAGGAAATAAGTCAGCAGGAAAAAAGAATAAGTACTGCACAGTATTTTTTTTTTTTTAGGAAGGACTAAACACATTCTGTCTCCCTTAGAGTAAGAGGGAGTGGTCATAAGACAGGGTTTTCACTATTGAAACCACTGTGACCTTACCTACCTAGGAATCAACTTTCTCCAGGGGTATTCAAAACCCTGTCTATATAAATGCTGGAATGACTAAAAGGGTTAGTCTGGGTTATAAACACCTGTTTCACCTCTCAGTTATATTTAGGGAACATTGACCAACATGTCATTACAAGGTTAGGATCTAAGTGGGTGACTTCATATATTGCCAATGAATAATCCGATCGTGTGGGAAACAGGAACACTAACAGAACTGAGACCCTGTATAGATTTCTGTGTAGTTAGAAGCAAATGATTGACTAGATGTGGTGGCACATGCCTGTAATCCCAGTGACCCAGGAGGCTGAGGCAGGAGTATTAAAAGTTAAGGGCCAGTCTTAGCAATTTAGTAAGGCCCTGAGCAACTTAGCGAGACCCTGTCTCAAAATAAATAACAAAAAGGGCTGGAGATGTACCTCAATGGGAGGTATCTCTCTCTCTCTCTCTCTCTCTCTCTCTCTCTCTCTCTCTCTCTATATATATATATATATATATATCCATTATTAGCTTAAAATCTTCCATTTCTTTAAGACTCAAAGCTACAGATGTGCCTCAGTTTATGATAGGGTTACATCCCAATAAGCCCATTTTAAGTCAAAACTCTTGCAAGTCAGAAATGTACTTAACACTTCAATAAACCCATCATAACACTAAAAATTTCCACCATAGCCTGCTGGGACCATCTGTACTAAGAAACCAAGAAAGCAATGGAGTCAGAGAAGCTGGAGTAGGGTAAAACTAGGAATTTAGTGGTGCATACAATTTAAAAACTAACTAATTTTTATACCTGATCATTTACTTCCCCCTGAAGGTCTGTAAAGATATACATAAAATCAGAAAAAAACTAGCTGTCCTATGGCTGAGCAAGGTGCATGCTGTGCCACCAAGTGGAGGAGAAGCGGTTTCCAAGTTCATCTCCAACCCACAGGGTTCAAGGTATGTTGGGGCCCTTGAACTGACTTCCTGCCCTTCAGGAACTGGCTTTTCCAGGATTGCTTTCTGCAAAAAGATGCCCTCAAGGGCTTCTCCCACCATGCCCAAGAAATGCTTGAAAACCTTAGTTGCAATCCTGCAAGACACAGTGTTTCAAGTCAAAGAAAAAAAAATGATATTTGTTTTCAAAATATATTGTCAGGCCCCAATTTACCTGTAGATCCTCATACTGTGTTTATAGAGGTTTGGGGTCTGAAATACTCATTTTTGTTTGCTTATTATTATTTTTTTTTAAATCAGGGATTGAACCCAGGGTCACTTAATCACTGAGCTAGCATTCCCAGTCCTTTTTAATTTTGAATTTTGAAACAGGGTCTCACTATGTTGCCCAGATCCTCACTAAGTTGCTAAGGTTGGCCCCGAACTTGCAATCCTCCTGTCTCAACCTCCCCAGTCGCTGGGATTACAGGTATGTGTGCCACCACCCAGTTGCAATACCATCTCTTTTGATAAGAAAAACAAATGGCAATTTTACCTTATTATACTCAAGAGAATATTAACCTATGAGTTGCTTAAAATATTTCTGGAAATCTCCAAACTGATGCCCAATACTATCAATAGCACACTATTCAAACTACACTTTCTGTCACTAATAACAACCTTTATGATCCTGCAGACCTAGAGAAAACAGAAAAAGAAAAGAACTGAACTAAGAGAGTAAGGCTCAAAGTCAAGTTTGGGAGATCAGCCTATCCTGCCCCTGTAGGCTTCAGAACCTTCAAGTTTAATGTCCCTTTGAAAATGTTGCCAGGGAAAATCAGACATAACCCGTTCTGCTACTCCACATGTCTGTTCCCAGTTACAGTATATGATTATGCAAATCATTTTCTTAAAACTCTTAAGTTACATACTTAAATATAATTGCCAAAGTAGCAGTTTTCTCAGAATTTAAAAAGTAACTGCCCCCAAAATGTTCCACATTGTCTTTGTAACCAGTTTTCAGACTTTGTAACCAAAGACAATTAACTAAGTTTCTATTTCTTATTCCTCTTGATTCCAAAATAATAATTGGGACAATACAGCTCTCAAATATGTGAAGGAAGATATTCATCACAAACTCCTGGGAGATACCACCAGAGTGACCCTAAAGAGGTCCCCAGGAGGCGCATGTTTATAATCCCAACAGCTCAGGAAGCTGAGGCAAGAGGACTGCAAATTCAAGGTCAGCCTCAGCAACTCAGCAAGGACCTGAGCAACTTTTTGAGACCCTGTCTCAAAATAAAAAATAAAAAGGGCTGGGGATGTGCTCAGTGTTTGAGCACCCCTGGGTTCAATCTCTGGTATTTAAAAAAATATATGTATATCCAAGTATAAAGAAGTAAGGAATTGCCTGGCACAGTGGTTCAGAGGATATGAAATTCAAGGCCATCCTGGGCAACTTAGCAAGATCCAGTCTCAATAATAATAATATAAAAAGATAAAAAGCATGGATTCATAATCCAATTCTAAGCCCTTGTAAAACCATTTTCTGGAAACTGAAAGACTAAAAGATAATATTTTCTACTTTGAAACTATTTTGTTTCATCACTATTGTATTATTGAAAGGAATTAGAACTCTACCTGCTCATTTCCTGTTTTTAGTATTACATTAAAACTTAAAACTAGAAATTCTAAAAAATGGCTCCTAATTAGATTATTTATTTATTTTGTGGCACTGGGATTTAACCCAAGATGCGCTACTTTTAAACTAGATGTCCAGCTCTGTTTTATTTTGAGAGGGTGTCACTTAGTTGCCAACACAGGCCTTTAACTTGCCATCCTCTTAACACCAGTCTCTCAAAGTCACTGGTATTACAAGTGTGTGCCACTGTGTCAGGAGGTGCCTAACTTTAAAAGTAGGGCGGCGTGAGGCTCAGTGGTAGGGTTTTTGTTTATTTATTTGGTACCAGAGATTAAACCCAGCAGTACTGGCACTTAACCACTGAGCCACATCCCCATTTTTTTAATATTTTATTTGGAGACAGGGTCCTGCTGAGTTGCTGAGGTTGGCTTTTGAGCTCTTGATCCTCCTGTCCCAGCCTCCCAAGATGCTGGGATTACAGCCATGTGCCACTGCCTCTGGCCAATGGTAGAGCTCCTGCCTAGGAGGCTCAAATCTCAGAATATGGAAAAATAACTAAACTTAAAAATCACCTTTGCCTTTAAGGGTAGTTTCAAACAGAAGTGAGAATCACCTGACTTTAATGTCTTCTTGCTACCTAAAAGAAATGTCACTTATTTTACATTATTGTGTTCTTTCATATTGCTGATTTTTAAATATTTTGGTGCTGGGACTTGAACCCAAGACCTGTCACACGCTAAGCATGTACTGCACCACTGGGCTACACTCCCAGCAGCTGCTTTTAAAAATGCTTTTTGAAAGCTTCTTTAGCATTACATTTCATAACATACCACAGTCAGACTCTGGGCTTTCCCTTTTTTAAAAAGTAAAATTCTAAGAATGAGAAAGCAACGTGTGATAAAGTACAAGAAACCCAGAGCCAATTCTAAAGCAGCTGAGATTCCAGTCCTGTTTTGTTGTTTGTCTTGTTGGTAGAGGTGGTAGTTGGGGGTTTTTGTTGTTTTGGGGTGGGGGGTGGGTTACTGAAAATTGAACCCCAAGACACTTAACCACTGAGCCACATCCCCAGCCTTTTTTACTTTGAGGCAGGGTCTTACTAAATTGCTGAGGCCTCAAACTTAAGATCCTCCTTCCTCAGCCTCCCTAGTTATGGAATTACAAGTGTGTACCACTGAGCCCATCTCCAGCTTCTTAAAAATCACTCAACTCATTGTCTGATCTTCCTTGCTTTTTTCCCCCAGGGCTGAGGACTGAACTCAGGGGAATGCGCATGCTAGGCAAGCCCTCTGCCATTGAACTAAATCTCTAGCTCCTGGTTGTCTGATCATGAGCAAGTCATTTAAGTTCCCTGGAATTGTTTTCACATCTATTAAATAAGGTAGATGGATCTTCAACTGCCTTAGCTAAGGACCCTTCCAGCCTACTATAGTATGTAAACACCTTTTCTTTACAACAATGCAGGACAGAGATTATGTGCTAGGCTTTGTAAACAGGGCCTGGAGGAGGAGTTCCAGCTGAGTCATTCATAAATGAGTAGAGTCCCTGAATAGATTAATCAATCCATCCAAGCCCCATCAGAAAACACAAGGGAATTAAAATATATACCTAATCCAAGTGTGGTGGCACATGCCTGTAATCCCAGTAATTTGGAGACTGAGGCAACAGGATCACAAGTTCAAAACTTGTCTCAGCAGCTAGGTGAGGCCTTAATTATAAGCATTTTAGCAAAACCCTGTCTCAAAATTAAAAAGGGTGATTAAGTGCCCCTGGGTTTAATCCCCAGTATCAAAACAAACCCAAACCAAACCTTTATAAGGTTTTTGTGATGCTAAGTAAGATAATGTGTGGAGTCATAAAAATAATAATTCTAGAGTTTCTTATTCTCATTCTGTTCACACATGACTGACATTCAAAATAGATGGCCAAAGATCAGAGGTTGGGAGAGAAAGGGAATATATACATTATATTATTACTACTTTTTTTTTTTTTTGGTACCAGGGATTTAACCCAGGGGCACTTAACCACCAAGCCACAACTTTTTTTTTTTTTTTTTAAATACGTTTTATGAGAGAAAGGGTCTTGCTGAGTTGCTTAGGGCCTAAATTGATGAGGCTGGGTTTGAACTCTCCATCCTCCTGCTTCAGCCTCCCAACTCATTGGGATTACAGGACTGAGCCTCTGTGCCCAGCAAGAAAGGGAATTCTCTGCCCACTAGCAATCATTGCCTTTCCTGTGGTGACCAACCAAGACATTTTAGGATAAACTGCAATCTTCTTGGCTCCAGCTCAGCTTCCCACTTCTGTCTTTGCAAAGAGTATGACAGAACTCTTCCTACTGGTGTTTGAGTTAAGGGAAAAATTCAGATTCAGGACCAAGATGGCACAAAACTAGCCGGGTGAGATGGCCCACGCCTGTGATCCCAGCAACTCTGGAGCCTGAGGCAGGAGGATGGTGTGTGCAAGGCCAGCTGGGAACTTGGGAAGATCCTGTCCCACAACAAACTTTTTGCTGGGGTTGTAGCTCAGTGGTAGAGCGCTTGCCTCGCATGCATGAGGCACTGGGTTCGATCCTCGGCACCACATAAAAAATAAATAAATAAAGATTTTTTAAAAATCTTTTTCTTTAAAGGGCTAAGGTACAGCTTAGTGGTAGAGTGCTTATCTAGCATGCACGAGACCCAGGGTTCTAGCCCCAGTACCTCAAAAAACAAACAAACAAAAAAAACGCTAGTACACTGGTAGTCACTTGGTATTGGGATTCTTGGTGGTTTATTTTTCCTCTTCTACTTAAATGGTTACACACACACACAAAGCATATATTACTTGTGTGGCAAGCTAAAAACAAGACTCTAAAAACTAAACAAACCTGGCTACTCAGGAGGCAAAGCTAACAAGCATGTTCTTCTATAACTCCTTGATAAAGAAAGAAAGGTGAGTGAAGGGGTCTACTGCCCAGCCCTTCCATTAAGGAGGTCCTGATAAGTTCCAATGACCAGGAAGGTGTCCAAACAGAATAAGAGAAAAATATTAAGACGGAGACTCCTCTGGTGGGTTGAAATGGCCAAAAGGAATTCAACACAGGGCTGGTTTCTTTTTTGTTTTCGTTTCTTTGTGTAGGGGCTGGAAATGGAACTCAGGGCCTGGGGCACACTTGGCAAGGGCTCTACCACTGAAATATGCTCTCAGCCCCAACTCTCCCCCCCCCACCCCACATTTTTTATTGGTGCATTATAATCGTACATAACGATGGTATTTGTTGTTACACACTCGACATGCACACAATATGGCAAGATAATTTGGCCAACATCCCTCCCCAGCACTTCCCCGCTCCCTGCCCTCCTCCCACACCCTGGGCCCTTTCCACTACTGACCCATCGCCCTCTGATTTTCTGGAGATCTCTGCCCCGCCCCCGACCTTTCTTTCCCCCTTTCCTCTGCAGCTTCTACATAAGAGAAAACAAACGACTCGACCTTCTGAGTTTGGCTTATTTTGCTAAACACAATGGTGTCTACTTCCATCCATTTTTCTGTAAATTATATAATTTCGTTCTTCTTTATGGCTGAATGCAACTCCGCTGTGTGTGGACACCACGTTTTCTCGACCCCTTCGTCTCCGACGGACGCCGCGGCAGGTTCGGCTGCAGTGCGTGGTCCCAGCCCCGGTTCTCAGAGCTTCCAGTGATCCCCGGCTCCAGCGGGAACACAGGCTGCATTTCTAGAGCCCGGGTTGGCGAGACTGTGGAGCGGGGCGAGGAAAACACCTACCTCCCGTCTCACCAGCTCGTCCCAGGGAGTGAGCTGCTGCAGGGGTCCCAGCACGCCCCCCTGCTGCACCCACTTCTGCAGAGATTCCGTGGGAAGGGCCCGGAGGGCACCCAAGGGACCCAGCCACTCAGGGCTTCCCCACGCTTCCCACCCCGGACGCCGGTGCAGTCAGAGCCGCCGCCTCCCCGCCCGGGCTGCTCCGGAGCCCCGCGAGGCGGCGGTCGGCCCCGGAGGCCGCCGTCGCCATGGCAACAACCTCGGCGTCCCCGGCGGCCTGGCCTCCGTCGGCTGACCACAAAGTCCGCGCCGAGGAGGCTGTTGGGTGACCCGGTGGGCGGCCCTCGGGCGAGACCACTCCCGAGCCCGTGGGATTCCTGCCGCGCGCCCCCTCCCCGGGCCCTTCCGGTGGCCGTCGCCCTTTGACCCCGGAAGTGGGCGGGAGAGGAAACAGCTGGTGATGCTGGAACCAACATGGCCGCCCCTCGGCCCCTTGGCCCCTCGGGCTCCCGCCGTCTTCGGCTGGCCGCGGGCCTCCGGCTGCTCCCGGTCCTGGGGCTGCTGCAGCTGCTGGCCGGGCCCGGCCTGGGCCGCGTCCACCACCTGGCACTCAAAGTAAGGGCGGGCCGGGAGGGCCGGGGCCACTCCCGGGCCGGGCAGCTCGGGCCCGCGGCCTCTGAGCACGGGGCACCGGCTCCGGCCCGGTCCCGGGAGGGCGGGGGGCTGCGGGCCGTGGGGCCGGGCCGCTCCACCGCGCCCGCCGGGTCCCGGCTCTGTCCTCGCAGCCGGCCGGCCGCTCTCCTCACCCGCTTTACCTCGTCCCTGCTCCGCCGGCTCCGCCTCCGCGCCCCGGTGTCTGCGGGCCCGAGCCGCGCGGAACCAGCCCCGGTGTACCGGTTAGGTTCGGGGCGCGCACGGCGCCGAGCGACCGCAGTGAGCTTCTCCGGAGGAATGTCACTCCTCGTTCGAACTACTTACCCGCAGTCCCCCAAGTAGGGGGCCTGGCGCCTCTTCCCGGCTCCCGTCAGCCAGCTTCATGATGGGCCTGGGCTCTGGCCTTGGAAGGCACCGGTGAAAGTCCTCCAAGGCGGACACGTAACGACCCGGTGGTTCCACAGGTTAATTAATACACATGGGGAATAGGAAAGAGCATCGTTATGACCCGAAGCCAGTGTACAGTTTTCTAAGAAGTTTGTGGGTTGCACGAAGTTCGTCTTGTAACCGTGACGCTGTATTTTGGGAATGCAGGCAGTTTAAAGAATCCAGATTTCAGATTTGAAAGCTTGGCCAGATCCATAAAAATTGCCGTGAATAAAATGGTTTTTAATCCCAGAAGGATGGTGGATCTTAGTTCCCTTTGAGAATCTGCTGAGAGCGGAGAAGTGCACGTTGAAATCTGGGCAAAACTTTGGTGGGCTGTCTGAGGCTTCATAATCCTGTCCCAGGTTTCCCACTCCAGGTTCAGAACACCCTGTCTTTAAAATTCTCTCTTAGAGGACGATATCTGGTCTTAGATGAAGTAGTGTCGTTGAGTTCATACAGTTTATAAGTTGTTGGCAAAACTAGCAGTAGGACACACTGGGACCTCTCCTTCTAGCTCCCAGTCCAGTGCTCTTCTTTTTACATCTCTGGATTTAAAACACCGGGTGCCTGGCCTCATTGATATAGGAAAGTATTCCTGTAAAGCGGTAGAAGCAAACTGAATTGGCTTAATTCTGGTGATTGATTTCTCCCTGTGATGCTAAATTATTTAATGATTTTATCTTTGTAACATGTTTCAAAAATAGTATTGTGCTCATTCTGTAATCAGTACTGGAATTTTGAATTTTCTCGTAAACATTCTAATTTCTTGTCCAAGAAAATGAAAATCACCTGAAGAGAATTTTTTGGAACAGTATTAGATTGTCTTGTTTTGCTTGAAATTGAAATAGGAATCCCACTGGAACCTGGACTGAAAAGAATAGCCTGAAGAGGTTCCTGAATATCAGGAATATGCATTGATCTTTACATACAAACAAACAAACAAACAAAAAGACCTTATCAGGGAGAATCTCAAGTACTCCAGCATGGGCAGAGTTGTATAATCAGCTTCCATGTACCTGTCACCCAGCCTCAATAACCATCAACCAGTGGCTAATGCAGATATTCCTTCCCTTTGCAGTACTGCATAGAGCCCAGGGGTGCTCTGCCACTGAGCTACACCTCCAAGCCTTTTTAATTTTTGTAGTGAAACCAGGTCTCATTAAGTTGCCCAGGCTAGCCTCAAACTGCTATCCTCCTCTCCCAGCCTCCTTAGTTGCTAGGATTGTAGGCATGTGCCACCTTTGTCATTGTTGTGCCCACCCCCCCCACCCCATGTGTATTTCCCTGTTCCCATTTTGTTTTTAATTAAAAAGGAATCTTTTCTTTTGTAATTCAGTCTTTATTTTCCAACATTCTTCTGGTTTTCTCAGTCTTCTGACATTCCTTCTCTTTTAAGACTTTTCTGTATTTCTTACTTTTGAAAACAACTTTATTATACTTATGCGTCAGGGGAGATACCATGATTATGAAAGTGGTTCTCTCAGGGGAGGCTCATCCACTGGACTCTGGGTGTTCTGACCCCAAGTGTGGGAAACTTGATTGTATGATTTGTCATATTCAGGGACTGCATTCATGCTCTCCCTGTTAAATAAATAATCAACTTTATTGAGGTGTAACTTAGATACTATAAAAGTCACCTATTTTAAGTGTGTAATTCAGTGATTGTTATTAAATTTACCAACTTGTCCAGCTGTCAACCACTGTCTAGCCCCAGACCTCCAGACCTCTCCAGAAGATCCCTGGTGCTGCCAGGTGCGGTGGTGCACACCTGTAATCCCAGTGGCTTTGGAGGCTGAGAAGAATTTCAAGTTCAAAGCAACTTTGAGGCGCTAAGCAACTCAGTGAGATCTTGTCTCCAAATAAAATATAGGTCGAGTGCCCCTGAGTTCAATACCCGGTACCAAAAAAAAAAAAGTCGATCCCTTGTGCTGGTTAGCAGTTGATTCCCATTCTCACGTTGCCAGCTCCAGGCAACCACTAATCTTCTTTGTAGCTCTCTATATAATTTGCCTTTTCTGGGTATTTCATAAAAATGGAATCACAGTAAGTGGTCTTTTCTTGTGAACTTCTTACTTAGATGTTTGAGGTTCATCCATGGTGTACCGTGTACCATAATTTGTTTCTGTTTATAGAATGTGATTCCTTTGTACAGGTAAATCACCTGTTGCAAGCCACTTGCCAATTGATGGCATCTAGGTTGTTTCCACTTTTTGGCGGTTATGAATAATGGTGCTACAAACACTCATGCAAATCTTCAGGGGCTGTATATTTTCATTTCTCTTAGATGATACCCTGGAGTGGAGTAGAATTGTTGGGTCATATGTTAGATTTATGCTTTTTGAGAAACGGCCAAACTGTTTCCTAAAGCTAGTAGTAGGACACACTGCTAGCCAGTTTAGCACTGTTTCTACATTTCTAGAGTTAAAACACCAGGTGCTTGGTATCACTGGTAAATATTAAGCTAGTCTATCAGTTTGCTTCTACCATCGATTTATGAGGGTCCCCTTTCTCTACATTGTTGGAAGCATTTGTCATTGTCTTCCCATATTATTTTAGAGCAAGGTAAAGGGATCATATTATTTCATCTGTAAATATTTCAGGTGTACCTATAAAAATAAGGGCTCTTTTAAAAACAGCTACAAAGCTATTATACAACAACAAGAAGAAATAATCCTTAATATCATCAATGTCAAATCAGGTTCAAATTTTCATTGGTCATAAATGGCTTAATTTTTTTTAAACCAGGATCTAAATAGCATTTATTGTGATAGGTTAATTTGTCTTTTAATACTTTTAAATAAAAGATTTCACTTCTTCTGGCCCCCAATACTAGATTTTGCTGATTGTTTTCTTGTAGTATAGTTTAGCACAGTGGTTGCTGGTGTGTGTGTGTGTGTGTGTGTGTGTGTGTGTGTGTGTGTGTGTGTGTGTTGCTAGGGATTGAGCTCATGGCTCCCTGTATACTAGGAACATGCATGTACCTGGTGGTATAGTTTAACACGTCCACCTCTCCTTTGTATTTTTGTAAGTTGATAACTGGATCCAGAGGCTAGGATGTTCAAATTTGATGTTTTTGCACGCCTGCTTCCTCGGCTGTGTTGTGTTCTTCCACTGGGAGACAGAGTGTCTGATTGTCTTTTTGCGACGTGACTCTCCTGGATGCCCAGTGCTTACATCTCTTTGTTCATTATGTGAACCTTTTTTTGGTACTGGGGATTGAGTCCAGGGGTACTGTACAATGAGCTGTATTTCCAGCCCTTTTTATTTTTTATTTTGAGACAAGGTCTTAAAGTTGCTTAGCTGCCCTTGAACTTGTGATCCTCCTGCCTCAGTCTCCTGAGTTTCTGGGATTACAGGTATATGCCATTGTGCCTGACTTGAATTAAGTTTTTATATTGTGTTTAAAAATGCAAAATAGGGGCTGGGGATGTGGCTCAGGCGGTAGCGCGCTCGCCTGGCATGCGTGCGGCCCGGGTTCGATCCTCAGCACCACATACCAACAAAGATGTTGTGTCCGCCGAGAACTAAAAAATAAATATTAAAAAAAAAAATTCTCTCTCTCTCTCTCTCTCTCTCTCTCTCCTCTCTCTTTAAAAAAATAAATAAATAAATAAAATAAAAATACAAAATAACAGAGCCAGGCGTGGTGGCATATGCCCAATCCCAGTAGCTCAGGAGGCTAAGGCAGAAGGATTGTGAGTTCAAAACCAGCCTTAGCAACTTAGAGAAGCCCTAAGCAACTCAGCAAAACCCTGTTTCTAAATAAAATATATAAAATGGACTGGGGATGTGGCTCAGTGGTTTAGCATCTCTGGGTTCAGTTCTCAGTACCAAAAATTAACAAATAACCATGCATGATGGCAGGCATATGTAGTCCCAGCTACTTGGGAGACTGAGGCAGGAGGACCACTTGAATCCAAGGGTTCATGGCTAGCCAGGGCAATATACTGATATCCTGCCTCAAAGGGAAAAAAATATGAATTTGGGCTGGTGGTAGAGGGCTTGTCTGACCTGCATAGGCCTGTGATTGACGCCCAGCGTTGCAAAAAGAAAAAATTCTTGTCCTTAGCTCTTTACTAGTATTTTTCAAATGAGTTGTGATCCATTAAATGATTATGAGATCATCTTATGATCACAATTCACTTACAAAAGGAAAAGGAGGTGCTGGAATATGTAGCTCGGTGGTAGAGCATATGCTTAGCTTGTGAAGGCCCTGGGTTCAACCCTCAGCACTCATAAAAATAGTATAAAAATACAAAATATTTTATAACTTTATAACTAGTAAGTGTAGATTTTGAGAGCTACTGTACATGAGACAGTAGCTAGGCAGTATCTTGCTGCAGGTGCAGTGGTTCAGCCTGTAATCTCCGCTATTTGGGAGGGTGAGGCGAGAAAATTTTGTATGTTTGAGGCCAGCCTGGGCAATTTGTCAAGACTCCATCTCAAAAAATTTTAAAAAGAGGACGTGGAGTTGTGACTCAGGTAGCACGCTGTGGGAGAGATTACATTGGTAGATGTTGGTGCCACCACCCAACAGACTGAAATGGAAGATGAGGCATTAATGTGACTTAAGGGTTGGGAGGGGAACAAGAGCATGATATATATTTTTCTCTCCCCATCCACTATTCACATTCCTGGGGAAGGGTTAAGTTGGAGGATATGATTATCTAAGGCATATTTTGCAGGATGTGAAGGTCCCTGTATAATCACCTATTAACAACTGATTATTCCTTTCCTTACAGGAGACCAACAGCATGAGTCTCTGTGGTCAGGCTTCAGCATTCTACCTTTTAATTAATTGCTGGGCAACAGATTTCCATTTTGTTTGAACTTGGATAATGTAAATATATGGGTCCTTTTCATTTTTTCTACCTACCTTTATGCACCAATGTGTGGTAATCTATAGCACTTTGAAGATTAATACCAATACTTGGTCAAACTTGAGTTAGACTCCTGACCACAGTATGTCTTCAAATGATCTTTTCTACAGATGTTACAGACTCTTAAGTAAAAATCTCCATTAAGCGTCTGTTCTTTGGCAGGTATATAAACATGGAACATACCTTTTTCAGTGACTGCTATTGGGTGACATGTATGCCAGTTTGTTTCCTGAGAATATTAGTGTAATCAAATATTTGATTGCTGGGGATTCTTAACAGTTCTTCCATCTTTGTGTTGTGACCCATGCCCATTACCCAGGTACTCAGAAGGCTGAGACAGGAGCCTCAGCCTCACAAATTCAAGGCCAGCCTGGGCAACTTAGTGAGACCCTATCTCAAAATAAGGGAAAAAAGGACCAAGGGTGCAGCTCAGTGGTAGAACACTTGTCTGGCATGTGCAGGGCCCTGGGTTCCATCCCCAGCACCAGAGAGAAAAAGAAAAGAAAAACACGCACTCGCAGGCCCTCAGCTGCGCTCTTCAGCCTCACCACCGTTCGCACTTGCTGTGTCTTTGTAAACTTTCCCATACACCCTTAATGATCTTTATATACACATCCCTCACATGTAAGCCTTTCTTTTTTCCTTTTTGGCATAATCATGCTTTATAAAATAAGTAAGTAAGTTATATGAGGAGCTCTTCAGTGATTCCTAAGCCAAAGCATGGCCCTACTGGCCTGTTGCAGTCCCTAACCTGCAGGCCAGGTTCCACTTCAGGGCGATACTTTCTGGTACCACCTGAGTCCCCATGCTGCTCTCAGTCTCTGCCCAGAGACACATCTCAGTGAAGCTTCCTGGGACTGCCCTAGTTGAGTGGCAGTGTCCCAGGCCCCTTCACTGCTTTATTTCTCTGCAGCACTAGTCACTGCCTTATGCGCCATGCCTCTTCCCTGCTCCTTCATTACCTGCCTGTCCCTGGGGTTCAGGCTCAGCCACACAGGGATTTTTGTTCATTTTTTTACTGCCCCCATTCTTAAAATCAGAGCTGTGCCTGTAGGTGCTCAGCAAATGCTTGTTGGATTAGTTACTGTATTTTTCATTTATTATCCTTTGTATGTTTAAGAAATGTTAGTACATGTGGGCCTGCTTCCTTCTTTTTAACCACTACAGTAACCCTCCATTGTAAGGGGGACTGATGATTGGGTTGTGGATGGAAGTTTATACCCCATGCTTATTGCTTGGTTTAGCTATTATAAACAGCTGCTGTGAATATCCTTTAACATGTATCTTTATCCATTAGCATTGGTATTTCTGGGTGGAATAAAACAGTCCTTAGATATGGGTGCTGTGACCCAGGCCTATAAACACAGGTACTCAGGAGGCTGAGGCCGGAGCATCACAAATTCAAGGCCAGCCTGAGTGTTGGATTACTCTTTTTTTTTTGGCGGGGGCGGGGGGGGGGCAGCACCAGGGATTGAACCCAGAGCTTTGTGCATGCTAAGCAGGCACCTTACCACTTTGCTACATCCCCAGCCCTGAGTTTAATTCCCACTGCTGAAAAAAGAATATATTTTATATATTCTGAAATCCTAATAAATCATTTGTGGTGGCAGTAATAAAGTTGCATGCAAAAAAAACCACACACACAGGAAGCTAGACACAGTGGCATACACCATGGCAAAGCACCCCTGGGCTCAATCCTCAATACAAAAAAAAAAGCCGGGGGTGGGGGGCGAGGTTGTGGCTCAGTGGTAGAGTGCTTGTCTAGCATGCATGAGGCACTGGGTTCAATCCCTGGCACCACATAAAAAATAAAAATAAAGGTATTGTGTCCATCTACAACTAAAAAAATTTTTGAAAAATTTAAAAAAATACAGAAAGAAGAGGAGAGGAAAAATTGCATGCATAATGAAGGCCTAAATCTGCACTATTTATTTGGTACTAGGGATGGAACCTGGCTGACACATGCTAGGCAAGCAACCTGCCTTTGAGCCACATCCCAGTACTATATTTTATGTTCTTTTTGCAATCTTGACTTCTCATGGATGAGCAGCTTTAATAATTTGATAAGCAGCTTGCTATAATTAAGAATAGTTTATGAGCCGAGTATGGTGGCATATGCCTGTGATCCCAGCGACTCAGAAGGCTGAAGCAGGAGGATCCTGAGTTCAAAGCCAGTTTCAACAAATTAACAAGGCCCTGAGCATCTCGGCAATGACTCTGTCTCTGAATAAAATATAAAAAGGGCTGCTAGGCATGTGGCTCAGAGGGGGACTTAACAACAACAGATAGTTTATGATACTGTTATTTTTAAAGCCCTTATCATAGATATACACAGAAATATTGATAGATGAGGTGATAGGGTATATGAGGTTTGCATCTCAGTAGTTAAGCATTTGGGGGTGAGGAAGAGTGTGAGGAACAGAATTGACTGTGAGTTGGTGTTTCAACTTCTGTATAATGAAAAAAGTTCAAAGCAAAACAAAAGACATACTGTTATAAAAAGTATGTTGTTAAAATCACAAGTTTTGAGTTTAAATTGAACTAGAATACTGCTTTTGCCACCTAGTAGCCTTGTGATTTTAAGCAGGTTTTACTTCTCTGAGCCTCTGTTTCCTCATCTGTAAAATGAGCATAAGAAGCTGCCCTGCAGAGTTTAGGAGGAGTGTATGTGATGGGCAGGGCTTGTGAGCGCAGTCCCAGGTGCAGGGTAAGGTGCTGGCAGTCCTTATCTTGGGGAAGCACAGACTGCCTGGTGCCTCAGTGCTAATGGAAGTGACAGGTGGATGTTGAGATGTGACTCAGTGGTCCAATGGCACTTTGACAAGTCCTTGTTTGTGCTTTCTCTTGCTTTGGTTCATGCCATCAGGGAACTGACACTGCTGCCACTTGCGGGAGGGTATCTGATGTCTGTGTTTTGCTGTATTTCTGGCTTGACCCAGGACCTGGCACATGCTAGGCAAGTGCTGTGCCACCGAGCTCCACCCCAGCGCTCTAGGAGAGCATTTGGAAGGAGAGGTGGGAGTGCGGAGGATCCTGCCTCCCCTGATGCTGCCCGAGTGACCGCACACCGATTCCAGAGTGCCCAGCTGCTGGCCTCCCTATAGGGAAAGGAAAGATTTCCCTGTTCCTGGTGGCTGTTGGAGATTTCTAGATTTCTAGGGACTGAGTATTTTTCACCTCTTGGTCCTCTGCCCTTGTGGTATTCTATAAGTATTTGTTTATTTACATTGAATTGAATCAAATATAGTTGGTTGAAGGGATGTTTTCTGTTATTTCTGTGTTGCTGGGGATGACACCCAGGGCCTTGAGCATGCCAGGCAGGTACCCCACCTTGATCCACACCCTGCCTGAATGAGTGATGGAATGTGTACCCTTCCTGATCACTTCTGTCTCGAGGCTTCTTGGTGTTTGGGTTGTCTGGTGAGGCACAGTTTACAAGGTCCCTTCCATTCCTACTTTATTGGATGTGATGGCATGATGACTTAACATGGAGGTGTTAGATTATACAAAGATCATGCAGATATTACTAGTAATGATAATACTTTCTGTAAAAATAGCATTTGAGGGCTGGGGTTGTGGCTCAGTGGTAGAGCATGCCCCTAGGTGCTGGGTTCGATCCTCAGCATCACATAAAAATAAATAAATAAAATAAAGGTATTGTGTCCAACTGCAACTAAAAAAATTTTTAAAAAATAGATAAATAAAAATAGCATTTGATGTTTTTCCAATTATAATTCACATGAACATTGTTAGAGATTTTGAAAATATAGAAAAGTATAAAGAAAAATTATTACCCATGATTCCACTGGCCCCAACCATTTCATAGTTCAGTAGTGAATTTCTTTCACATTTTTTATAAATAAATAAATGCTTATCTTTTTGTTTATAGTTTAGATTTTTTTTGGGGGGGGGGTAGTGGGGATTGAACCCAGGGTACTCTATATGGAGCTGTATTCCCACTCCTTTTATTTTATCATTTTGAGATGGAGTTTTACTAAGTTGCCCAGGCTGGCCTTGAATAGCCTCCTGAGTAGCTGTGACTATGTCTGGGTTCTGTTCTTTGCATTTAATGATACTGTCTCAATGTCTTTCCCATGTTGGAAGCAGTAGTTTGAAAATAACTTGCATATCATACCTGTGTTGAAATCTTCGCCTTACCTCTTCCATAATTTGCATTGTCTTGGGTGTCATTTCTCCTCCAAGTGAGTGTTATCCAGATCACAGGGTACTGTTAGTCCTGTGGGCTGAGTGAGGGCCAAAATATAGGTGGAGCCCTTGGCCGTAATCCAGCTCTTGGAAAATGCAGAAACTAGGAGTAGTGATGCCATGATGATTGTGTGAAATATGAATCAAAAAATGTGTTTTTTAAAGGTATTGTGTCCTCAAATGATAAAATAAAAATAAGAAACAAGAAGAAATGAATGTACTATTTATGTGGACAAAAACTTGCTGTAACTGCTGAAATATTTTCTCAAAAACAACTAGAGAGCATGCATTCTGGAGACTCAAATGGGTGTAAAAGTCCTTACCAGGCTTCTGTTCTACTGCAGAGCATCTGTATGCTGGATAAGTTAGAAAGCATGGTTCTAGAATTTAAATTTGAGCATAGTGTACATGCTATAAATTACTCATTTTAAGTGGGCAGCACAGTGCATTTTCATCGTGTAAACACACCCTGCTCAGCCCGCAGGGAACAGTTACCAGGGACCTCCAGAAGCTCCTTAAACCTGCCTCCCCCAGTGGCTGGAAAGTTCTGTTCTCTGGGGAGTGACCCTGTCACACCTCCCAAGCCTGCAGTTGTCCTGTGGACGAGGCTTGTCCACCCAGTGTCATGCCTGCAGTCCATCCCTTGCTTCTCCTCGTCTCTGCAGCTCAGCTCCACTGGGGATTCTGCCACAGAATCAGACCCTGATGTACTCAGGAGGTCCACATATTAAGTTGAATTAATTTCTTTCCTGTGCTTATAGGATGGTAGTAGACCTGTACTGTCCTTGGAAAAGTTGAGAAAATAGTCACTCCGATTATTTTTTGTAGGGCTTAATTCTCTCAAAATCCTGAGAAAGGCCATGAGATAGCTTTCTGGTTTCTTCCATTTAGCAGTTCTGAATTGCAGACTTGTGTCATCTTGCCTGGCTTTTCTCATTCTTGGTGAGAGTACAGGTTTACTTCTAGCTACTCCATCCCCCTGGGAAGTCAAAGTCCCTCAAACATACTTTAAATGCAAAGCTGAGCTCCTGAGAAAATAAGGGGAATTCAGGGGCCTTTGAAACCCAGCAGGTTAAGACAGGGAAGCCGGGGCTGCAGCACACATTGCAGAAACCTGGACCCCAGAGCCTTGAATTCTGAAACTGGCTGAGAGCAAATGGGCCGAAGCCTTAGACCTGAACAGGGAGGAAAACAGGGCCTACGTCTCTCTGCTCCTTAACCCAGAAGCCAAGACTCTCAAAAGCATGACTACTGGGCTCGGGAATTTAGCCTTCTCAGGGCAGTGAAGGGGGGGGGGTACTCTGGGGACGGTGGGGGGTGCAGTTGGTTTCTGCTGAAGAGCTAGCCCACGACCTTTCTTCACAGGCCTCTGGTGTTTGAGTGGGGCTGCCTGTGCCACCTAGGAGATGCCCAGTCTGGAAATGAGTAATGACTACTTATGTAGACAAGCTGAAGATGTACTGAGGGTGTTGCACCCTGGGCAAATGATCCTCAGTGATTTTACAAAACAAAGTGTCTTGGTGGAGCCCAGCTGTAGGAGTATTTTTAATACCGTTGTCTGCCGTCTTTGGGGTGTACTGGTTTGGTTGAGGCTGCAGTCATAACAGGGAGGCAGAGTCAGGCAGGGACAGACACCTACTTTGTGGCGCCATTTCAGCAGAGCTTAGGGTTTTCCCTGAACCCAGAGATTGCTGTGACCACTTGACTTGTACCTGGGATTCCTTTTGCAGAAGGCTTTGTTCCCAAAAAACTCATCAGATTCGGTATCACTTTTAGTTACAAATGCACTTAAAAAAAAAAAAAAACTGATTTAGATTTGGTTAGAAAATTAACATGTAGCTGCCACTCTCCATCCTGCAGTGGGAGGAGCGAGATGGCGGAGCTGTAGGTAAACAAACGTATTCTTGGAGTAGCCTTTGCCATTCCTGTCCTCCCTCTCCCTGGCACATTTTGAGTGCCTGCTGGATGCCAGGCTTTGTACTATTGAGGATTTGGAGCATGCCTAAAATGTGGTTCTTCCTGCCTTGGGCTTCCTGTTCCCCCTGACCACAGAATCTGTCCCAGAACTGAAACAAGTGCACTGGGGTGAACTGGAGCCGCTGTGTGCATCCCTCTGCAAAACTCCGCACCTTCTAAAGTTCTCAGGAGTCATCTTCAGCTTTTGAAGACAGATAACTTACCTCAGCATATGTGTGTCAGTGAGCATATGGTGGGAGCATGGCTGCCTAGTAGGAAACTAGATGCCACAGGTTTTCAAGCAAATGAATAGATTAAATCATCGTTTCCGTATTAGTAATTCCATCCCCACAAATCTCTTTAGGATGATGTGAGACATAAAGTTCACCTGAACACCTTTGGGTTCTTCAAGGATGGGTACATGGTGGTCAACGTCAGTAGCCTGTCCGTGCATGAGCCTGAAGGAGTCATGGACAAGGATGCAGCTGTGAGTACCGTGTTGGCCTGGGTGAGGGTTCCCCTGCCATCCCATGCTTATACACAGGACACCAGAACAGGGAGAGAATCAAGCTGATGAGTCCAATGTGCATGTTAGGCATCAGTTAGTTTGACTTTTCTGTTTTGGGTACTGAGAGTTGAGCCCAGGAGGGCTCTACCACTGAGTTACAATGCCTTAGCCTTTATTTTGAGAGTCTTGCTAAGTTGCTTAGGGATTTGATAAGTTGCTGAGCCTGGCTTTGAACTGACCATCCTCCTGCCTCAGACTCTTGAGCTGCGGGATTAGAGGCCTGCACTACTGCGCCTGGCAAGTTTACTTTCAATACTTAAGTTGTGGTTCTTGAATAAATGTAGCGATTGGTGATTTGAGTCAAGCAGCCCTCGCCTTGTTACAAAGTGAATGGTAAGAAAATGCTGAGGAACCCAGGCCTAATTGTTTACAGACCCTAACACTAAAGTGCCTCCCTCTCTGTTCTGTAGAGTAAGAAAGGTGGGGCGTTGTAGATGTTTGCTTCTCTTCTTACCCCCACCCCCATCTCCCCTCAGATCGGATTCAGCTTGGACCGTACAAAGAATGATGGCTTTTCTTCCTACCTGGTGAGTACTAAGTGGCAACCTGATCACTGTCTCCACTGGAGCCTGGGACAGTGAGTGGGAGCAGGCCCCCAGCCATGTTTCCTACAGGGGTGGCTGGTCTGGCTCTTGGGCATTTCTGAAGTCCCCAGCAGGCTCACTGTT
This sequence comes from Urocitellus parryii, assembly GCF_045843805.1. Lineage (NCBI taxonomy): Eukaryota > Metazoa > Chordata > Mammalia > Rodentia > Sciuridae > Urocitellus > Urocitellus parryii. The sequence goes on from NC_135534.1 coordinate 205,783,539, forward strand.
TGGATGCAGGCTGAGCTGCTGGTTGGCCTTATTTTTTAAAACGCTCTGTTCTTGCTCTTGGGGATGAATTGGATATACACAGTTGATTCTTCTTTCTCAGGATGAAGATGTAAACTATTGCATTTTAAGGAAACAGTCTGTCTCTGTCACCCTTCTAATCCTAGACCTCTCCAGAAGTGAGTAAGTAATTCTCATGTTCTTCATTCACCCCTGGATGCAGTCAGGCTGTTTAGGAGCACACTGCCACTTGCTGGGTGTCTGCCATGTGCCAAGTAGTGTACAAGAGGAGGGAGGCGGACACTCCCCCAGCAGTGTGTGGATTAGTGGGGGAGACAGAGGGCAGCAGGCAGAAGAGAGCAGGGTGGGGTGGAAGGGAAGAGAAAGTCAGGAGGGAAGAAGGGGAGGGGAGGCCACCGGTGAGTAGCCTCCTACCTACCCGTGAGAAAAGGGAGTGCGTCCCGGTAGAAGGAGCCGGCTGTGTAATGGTGGCGTGGCAGGAGATAGCGGGGTGCGTCTGTTAGCTGAGCTTGGTATTGATGGAGAGTAAGTTGGAGGGGAACCTGGAAAGAAACAAGACTGGGTCCAGGGCCTGGCTCTGCCACTCACTGGCTGTGTGACTCCGGGTTCAGTGTCCTGCCGATTTCATAGTAATGGTTTCTGCCCACCAAGATTGTTGGTGAGTGGCAAGATGTGGCAGAGGGGTAGAACACCTGCTCAGCACACGGGAACCCTGGGTTCCCTCCCCAGCACTGCAAAAAACCAAAACCAAACAAAGACCAAGAAAGATTGTTGGTGAGGATTTCTGGCCATTTAGTCTTTTTAAAACTTTCGCACTTGGGTGAAGCAGGGGACTTTGTGTTGTCAGGTTCAGCCCGTTTCCACCTGGCCACTTCGTACGTTTGCTGTGTGTGATTTTGAGGGAGACTTCAGAGGAGTCAGGGTGAGGTAGTGTGTTCAGGATTTCTGTCACAGCAGATCACAGCAGCCCCCAGAGGGTGGACTTGCAGTGGACAGGGCTGCTGTGCCGTGAACTACCATGGACGCTGGGCAGCGAGCATCCCTGTGGCAAGCTCTGTTTCTTTTTGTGTTTTAATTTACCATTTTAGCCATTTTATTTTTCTAAGTATTTTTAGTTGTAGATGGACACAATACCTTTTTTTATTCTTATTTATTTTCATGTGGTGCTGGGAATGGAATCTAGTGCCTCACACATGCCGGATGAGAGCTCTACCACTGAGCCCCAGTCTTGGCCCGGGCTCTGTTTTCATTTAAGAAAATTGAATCTGGCTATCTCTTGTGCTAACTAGGGTGAGTTTGGCAGCCAGCAGCAAGAGTTGACTTAGCCTGGCTTAGATAGTGAGGATAGTGATCGTCTTGCCTGCCTGGAAGTCCAGAGGAGCGGCTGGTGGGGGCAGGCCACCGTGGCTTGCTGATGGCAGTGATGCTCCTACTTTCCATCTCTGCTCCGCCCTCCTTAGCATCCGCTTCTTCCTCACCAGATGGCTCTGCTTCCTTATTCCTGTCCAGCCAAGGGGAAAAGAGACAGAATGCTTCTCCCTCAGCCAGCTCTAGAGAGCTTGCATGTGCCAGTTTAGGTCATGCAAGCTCTCTAGAGAGAGCTTGGAAATTGTCACCAGCCCCTCTGGGGGAGCCTTGGACTAAACAAAATTGGGTGTCTTAAGAAGAGAGAAGGTAAGCCAGGCCTGATGGCACATGCGCGTAATCCCTGTGACTTGGGAGGCCGAGGCAGAAGGATCCTAAGTCCAAGGCCAGCCTGGGCAACTTAGTAAGACCCTGTGTCAAAATTAAATTTAGAAAGGGCTGGGGATGTAGCTCAGTGTAGAGTGCCTGTGGGTTCAATCCCCAGGACAGCAAAAAAAAAAAAAAAAAAAGGGTTTGAAAGGGATATTAGACAGGCAATTAATAGTACACTTAGCCCCCTGAGGCTTCCCTTGGGTATCAATTTGCTGAGCATAGTAATGATACTTAGGGGGAAATATCTATTGCAGAATCATGTAGCTGCTAAGAATTCTGGCCTTAGAAAGGGACCACTGGGTTCCTCACCTGGCTGCTTCCTGGCTTTGTGCTCTTGGGCAGATTCTTGAACCTTTCTGAGCCTCCTTCCAGCCTCTGTGAACTGTGGGCAGTAGGACCTTCATGGTAGGATGTTGCCCGGAGTCTCGGGTCTGCGCGGGTGTGAGCTTGTCAGGAGGACTGTTGTGTGGCACTGAATATATGGCTGGGAGCACTTCTTTGAACTTTCCCCCTCTGTTTTGTTTGGATATAGAGTAAAAATCAAGTCTCCACCAGAAGCTGGTACCCAGTTACCAAAGATCATCTTCAGCAAGGATGAGAAAGTCCCTGGCCAGAGTCAGGAGCCAGGTGTCGCTGCCGTCCCAGCTGGCAACCGCACTCAGCAGGCACTAGGTGAGCTGTGCAGAGGGCCCACTGGGGGAGCGGGGTTAATGAGTGAAAGCAAGCATGAGGCACAACAGCTAGGACAACAGCCTTTTTTTTTTTTTTTTTTTTTTTTTAATTTTTTAGTTGTAGTTGGACACCATATCTTTATTTAATTAATTTATTTATTTGTAGGTAGTGCTGAGGATTGAACCCAGGGCCTCGCACACTCTAGGCAGGGTCTCTACCACTGAACCAAAGCCCAGCCCTAGGACAACAGTCTTAGAACGGTTTTATTTTGGAGATTATACAAAAACATGACCACCAAGAAAAATGTGGAAAAATACAGAGAAAATGGGAAAAGCCATTGTCTCTTCTTACTCCCAGGGTTAGAATCTTAGTAACTTCTGTTTCCTTAATAAGCTTGTTTCCTAAGTATAGAGCCTCTGTCTTAAAATTCATAGTCATGCTCATAATTTTCCACGCGTGCCTCTTTGCTTAACTTTGATATATTCCATTAGTCAGGTTCTGTTATTTTCCCACCCCTTCCCCAAGAAGAGACACTTCCACTTCATGCACACTGTTGCCAGTATTGCTGCACTGGAGGGCTACTTCTTTTGTTTGTACTGGGAATTGAACTCAGGGCTGCTCTACCATTGAGCTATATCCTCAGCCCTTTTTATTTTTTTATTTTGAGACAGAAGCTCACTAAATTACTGAGATGATTAAGGCAGGAGGATTACAAGTTGAAGGCCAGCCTTAGCAACTTAGGGAAATGCTGTCTCAAAATAAAAACAAAAGGGCTGGGGATGTGGCTCAGTGGTAAAGTGCCCCTGGGTTCAATCTTTGATACCAAAAAAAAAAAAAAAAAAAAAAAAAGACACACAAGTATCACATTTGTATCAGTGCACTATCTCCTTCCGATATAGGTTCCTGTGCTCTCAGAACTGTTCTCTGGGCAGAAAATGCCCTGTTGTTCTTGTTATTCTGAAACTCTCCCTTACCCTGAGCTGTCTTCACCAGGAAGAGGATCTTAGGTTAAGATCCTCTTTTCCCATTTTCTCTGTATTTTTCACATTTTTCTTGGTGGTCATGTTTTTGTATAACCTTAAAAGCGGCACAGATACCACTGTGTTCTGTGAAGGAAGCTGCTGGCAACTGTGACACTCCTTGCTATGAGGGGAAAATTAAAATATGTGCAGTACAGGCTGAGGGTGAGGCTCAGCGGCAGAGAGCCCACCCACAGCACAGGATCCCGGAGTTGTGTCCCTAGCACTGCCAAAAAAGCATACATCACACTAATAATTATTTGTGATTAATTTTTCCATGTGTGTAAGTAGATCTAATATATAATTTTTGAAAACAATTATTATTTTCAAACATAATTATGTAGAAAATAAGGAAAATTATTCCTGTTTCATTGCTGGGCAATAGCATGCACTAGCTTATTCAGAAAAGAGTTCCCTATAGCTGGGTGTGGTGGCACACACCTGTAGTCCAAGCTACTCCGGAGGATGAGGCAGGAAGATTGCAAGTTTGAGGCCAGCCTTGGCAATTTAGCAAGATCCTGTCTCAAAAGAAAATAAAGAGGGCTAGAGTTGTGGCTCAATGGTAGAGCACCCACCTTGCACGTGTGAGGCCCTGGGTTCTATCCTCAGCACCACATATAAATAAATAAATCAAATAAAGGTATGTGTCCATCTGTAACTAAAAAATATTAAAAAGGAGGAGGAGGAAGAAGAAGAAGAGGAAGAAGAAGAACAAGAAGAGAAAAAGGGCTGGGGATGTAGTTCAGGGATAAAATGCCCTCCCCCCCCCTCCCAGTGCAGTTCCTAGTACCGCACACAACAAAGACGTGAATTCTCCTGTTCTATTACCATTTATTTGATAACAATTGTAACACACTTCAATTTCTTGCTCCTGCTGCTCAAAAATTGTCTTTTGTGACTTGGGAAGATGGCAGTCTGCAGGGTTTCTTTGTTTGTCTTACCTGTGAGCTTAATTCAGAGGAATGTTGTTTTTGTTGGTTGTTTTCCCCCCTGTATCTGGGATTGAACCCAGAGGTACTGAATTCCTGAGTCACTCAACCACTGAGACACATCCCCAACCCTTTTTTGTTATTTTATTTATTTATTTAATTATTTATTTTGTAGTTGTAGATGGACAGAATGCCTTAATTTGTTTATTTTTACATGGTGCTAAGGATCGCACCCAGTGCCTCTAGGCCAGCGCTCTGCCACTGAGCCACAGCCTCAGGCCCCACTTTGTTATTTTGAGACGGGGTCTCACTGAGTTGCATAGGGCCTAGCCAGGTTGCTGAAGCTGGCTCTGAACTTGCAATCCTCCTGCCTCAGCTTCCCTAGCCACTGGGATTATAGGTATGTGTCACCTCACCCAGCCAGGAATGTTTCTAGTATTTGATATTAGAGAATCTGGAGCCTCATAAAATTATACTATCTTTTTATATGTATGTATATATATGTGTGTGTGTTTATATGAGAGCTGGATCATGCAGTAATATTTTTTAAATGTTTGTGTTTCTAGATGGTGGAAAGTCTAAAAGAAGTACAGTGGATTCAAAGGTAAGAACTAATCACCTAATTGTGCTTAGCTTTTTTTTTAAAATTAGTGCCTTATATTTGTATATCATGGTGGAATTTGTTGTTAGGTATTCATATCTGCACATGATATAATTTGGCCAATATCACTCCCCAGTATTTTCTCTCTTCTTCCCCACTTCCCCATCGGGTTCCTTTCCTGTACTCTATTGATTTTTTTTTTTATTATAGGTGGACACAATATTTTATTTTAATGTGGTGCTGAGGAGTGAACCCAGTGCCTCACGCATGCTAGGCAAGCGCTGTACCTCTGAGCCCCAGCTCAGCCCTGATCTTTTGTTCTTATGAGTTCCCCCTGGCCTACCTTTCTTTAACTTTTTCTTCTGTAGTTTTCACATACAAGAGAAAATATGCTATCCTTGACTTTCTGGTTTGGCTTATTTGGCTTATTTGGCTTAACATAATATTCTCAGGTTCCATTCATTTACATGCACAATTGCCGCATTCCTGGTGACAGAAACACTCAGGGTCCCTCCAGGGGAACTGGGCTGCGTGAAATAACCCCACACAAGAGACAAGAGATACCTTTTTCTTTGGGGGTCCTGTGACGGCTCCTCTGACCTTAAGGGTCTACAGAAAGAGCGAGGAGCACGTGCTGACCCTTTTATTGAGGAGAAGCCATTCAAATGAGACAAGGGGTCAGGTGTCAGGGGGCTGAGTCTTATCTTCATGATGTCTGCTGTTAGCAGGCTGGTTGACATCTAGGAAGGCCACACCCAAAGGCAGATCAAGAGAAGGGGACACACAAAGGGCGTTTCCATGGAACATTCTATCCCAAACAGGGCAAAGGGGTAATATCACAAAGGAACAGGTGAGTGTAGCTCGACCCCTGGGGCTGCAGGAAGGCGCGCCTACGCTTGAAGACACATTCTGCTACTTTGAGGATTAGGGCAGCTGTCTAAGGCCTCTGCGAAAGTGACCAGATCACTACGAAAGTGACTGACAGAGCTCTACCGATCCCAGGAAGGAAAATTCTGGTCACTCAGTGCGACGGTCTCCCCCCACACACAATGACACGATGTCATTTTTCTTTATGGCTAAATAAAACTCCATTGTATGTATATACCACATTTTCTTTATCCATTCTTCTGTTGATGGACACCTAAGCTGCTTCCGTACTTTGGCTGTTGTGAATTGTGCTGCTATAAACATGGTGTGCATGTGTAGCTACAGTGTGATGTTGCTCAGCTTTCTGAGTGTGTGTGTATTGTGTATGTGTTTATGTATATGAATTTGTGCATACACACAAATGTGTGTGCACACATCTAAACTATGAGGAGTTGTCTTCTCTTTGGGGATGTGGGGTTGACATACTGCAATAGTTTCAAATTGAAATTGAGTGCTGGGTTGCACAGCACTTAGTGCTAGAGGGTCTAGGTTGGGGAACAGAGCCAGCTGGAGAGCCCGCTGGGAGGAGAAATCTCCAGGACTGAGCTTGGAGTTTGTTTAGGGAAGAGGGAGAGGGGTGAAGAGAAGGGGCACTGACAAAGACTGGGTGAGGGGAATGTGCCTGACAAGAGCTCGGCACTGGCCTACTTAAAGTGAGAGGCCAGGTAGCATGCGGTCAGACAGCAGCCTGACAACAGGAGGTTTTGAGATTGTTATCAGAAAATATTGTGAAGAAAGTATTAAAGATCCTCATTCTGCAGGTAATGTGCAGGGTGTGTTGGAGAGGGAGAGAGTGACATCAGAGGGACCAGCAGGTGGCTGATGACACAAGGCCTCCAGGCTTGGGGTGTGAAGCAGGAAGTCTGTCTAGGAGGCCAGTTAGTGGAGGGGGAGGGGAAAGGTTTTTTTGTTTTTATTTTAGAGGGTTTTTTGAGAGAAATGGATGGTAGAAATAGCAGAAGTGGAAAAATAGAGAAAGTTTTGGTTTAAATATCTTGATTTTTCAATGACAGGACATTGAAGTAGCAGTGTTTTATTTGGTTTTGACAGCTTTGTTGAGTTATATTGACCCACAGTAAATTGGACATACTTAAAGTGGCAATTTGATAAGTTTGACTTGACAATCAAAATGGAACATATCCGTCACCTCAGAAGTTTCTCCTGCCCCTTTGAAATCCTCCTGTCCCCAAGCAACCACTGATCTGTCACACTGTAAATTAGATTTCTAGTACTTTGTATAAGTGATGATGCAGCATGTGCTTGTTTTTCCTCTTTTCCTGGGCATAGCACTTTGAGCTTGTCCATGTCACTGCCTCTGTCCTCAGTTAGGTCCCTGCTTGCTTATACCAGTTTCTTGTGCACATGCAGGGTTGAGGCCCGGATGGAGTCTGCCTGACGGTCAGGCTGTGCCTGGGCCTTCGCCCTTGGTCTTGCTGAAGCTTTCTGATGTGTTGTATTGTGTGGCACTGGGGATGGAACCCAGGGCCTTTGCTTGCTCCTGCTGAGGCTTTGGGAGGAGCACCCCAGCAGGGAGTGCACAGCAGAAGAGAGCTAGGGAAAGGAGGCCCCTGCAAAAGGGGATCACACACAGCTCCAAAGGATAGCCAAGCTTTCTCTGTAGAGAGTTGCTGAGGGTCAACAATTTTAAGGCTTAAGAAGGATTTTTAAAATCAGTTTTAATTTTAATTAGCATACTTATTCTGCCAGTATCATTCTAAACAGATTGTTTTTCTTTCTAGGCAACAGGAGAGAAATCCTTTTCTATTCATAACAGTGCTGGGGCAGTTTCGTTTCAGGTACGTCTTCCTTTAGGAATGTTTCCCCGAACTTATCTCTACCATGTAAAAGGGTGAATTTTTCAAAGCATTTTGAATTTAGGAATAATAATTTAGGCTGTGTGGTAGTTACTTTACAGTAGTTTTCTGTGTAACGAAGCTGCAAGATGGGAAGCTGGGTGGTACACGTACACCTGTATTCAGGAGGTGGAGACAGGAAGATTGCAAATTCAAGAACAGCCTCAGCAACTTAGCAAGACCCTGTCTCAAAATTTTAAACAATGGCTGAGGGTGTAGCTCAGTGGTAGAGTACCCCTGGGTCAAATCCCCAGTACTAGAAAGAAAAAAAAAAAAAACCCTGCAAGATGAATAATGTCACCACCTGCTTACCAAATCTTAAGTTTCTGAGAATGAATAACTTTGTAAATGTCCAATGTTAGCAAAAAGACTAATTCTGCCTATGACCCCTCTGCCTCTCCAGCCCCAGGTGCCTCCCTCCAGAGCATGTCAGTGCATAGATAGAATTCTGCACTAGAGAGGACCATTGGTGACAATGGAGGGTGATGTTGTTATTCTAGGAGAGGCCAGAGGCCTTGGGTGGCCCCTTGGCTGGCACAGTGTTAAATGCATGTGAATGCTTTCATGGCAGTGGCATGGCATTCATACAAGGATAGGTGACATTGGACAACTCGCTTTCTGAACCTCACTACCTCATTGTCTAAAAATGAAAAATGAAACTGGGCACAGTGATGTTTGCCTGTAATCCCAGTGACTCAGGAGGCTGAAGGAGGATTGCAAACCAAGACCAGCCTTGGCAACTTAGTGAGGTCCTAAGCAACTGAAGGAGACCCTGTCTCCGAATAAAAAGACTTGGTAAAGTGTCCCTGGATTCAATCCTCAGTACCAAAAATAGAAAAATAAAAAATGGGGCTGGTGTTGTGGCTCAGTGGTAGGGCGCTGCCTAGCATGCATGAGGCACTGGGTTCGTTCCTCAGCACTACATTAAAAAAAACGAATAAAATAAAGGTGTTGTGTCCATTCACAACTAAAAATATTAAAAAAAAAAGATGAGGCCTGATTCATAGGTTTTTTAGGAGTATAATTTTTTTAGATGACATGTACAAATAATGGCGAGGTACAGTGGCACATGCCTATAATCCCAGCAACTAGGGAGGCTGAGGCAGGAGAATTCCAAGTTCAAGGTCAGTCTCAGCAATTTAGCAAATCCCTAAGCAACTTTAGTGAGATTTTGTCTCAAAATAAACAAAGAAGGACTGGGGATGTATCTCAGTGGTAGTGTACCCCTGGGTTCAATCCCTGGTAACAGAAAACAAAAACTCAAAAGTACAAATAATGTTTTATAATTAACTCGTTGGAATCACTGCATTTTTTCTAACCAGTTTTTATTAATTGAGGACCAATTTGCTTATAGTGAACTGCCCAGTCTTTAGTGTATGGGTCTATTCCTTGTGACAATGGGTGACCATGGAACCCACTCTGTTTTACCATCTCAGAGTGTCCCAACCCCACGCTGCTGTTCTTATTCTTTCACAGTGAAAGAATAAGATCTTACGTTCTTGAAGCTCAGTAGCTGTCCTTTTCATCACCATTGGCATGACTAGCTGCGGGTTTCCAGAGGTGCAGACTGTGCCTTTGCTCGGACTCCTCCAGCAGCTTCACTTCTGACTCAGAGGAAGCACCTGGCCCTTCCACCGGCCTCCAAGGTCCGGGTGACATGGCCCCTGTTGTCTTCCTGACCTCAGCTTCTCTTTGATCCCTTGCTCTCTCCACTCCCCTCACCTTGCTCCTTCTGCAGGCCTCCGCTGTACTCTGGCTGTGGCGTGCCTCTTGGAATCCCTCAGGTCTTTGTCAGGTGGCACCTTCCCAGCAAGGCTTTCCCTGAGCATCCTCTTTTTTTTTTGTGTGTGTGGGGGGGGAGTGTGCTTTTTTCCTTTTTTTTCTTTCTTAAGTGAGTGAGGCCATGGAAAATATAGCACACCCCTGAACCAAAGTGCACCCCCTGGCCAAAAAGAATACAAGATGGAAAAATGCATGCACAGGTAGTACTCTAATCTGAAAGCACAAAGACACTGCTGTGTATTACATGCCTTGGTTCAAGAAGAAGGTACTAAAAACTCTGCAAGGGAGAAGCCTATAAAAAGAAAAGGGCCATTTTACAGAAGAGAAATCTGAGGCCCAAGGAGGCAGGTGGCTTGCCTAAGGGGGATTCAGATCCCAGCTTGTTTCACTCCAGGGCTCACCTGTGTGTTTACCCCCTCTGCTTCACTGCATCCTTGAGAAAATACAAAAGCTGCCCCTCTCTCCCCCAACCTTGCACTTTAAAATGCGCATTAATGAGCGGAGGTCTGGGCTGTGTGCAGGGCTGCATGCACTCCTAGGAGGCCGGGTAGGAAGTGACAAGTCCAGCTGGGCAGCTGAGCAAGCACCACCTCTGAGCCCTCTCTCCACTCCTATTTTATTTATCTTGAGACAGGCTCTCACTAAGCTGAGGCTGGCCTCAAACTTGTGATCCTCCTGCCTTGGTCTTCTGAGTTGCTGGGATTCCAGGAGTGTGCCACTGCACCAGTCCTCTATTATAAAAAACATTTTTTTTTCCTAAAGAGCAAAACAATATGTTGGCTTGAAAACTAGGTAACTGGCCAGGTGCAGTGGTACATGCCTGTAACCTTAGCTGTTTGGGAGGTCAGCGCAGGAGGACTGCAAGTTCAAGGCCAGCCTCATTAATTTAGTGAGTCTGTCTCAAAAACAAAAAGGGCTGGGGATGTAGTTCAGTTGTTCAGTGCTCCTGGGTTCCATCCTTAGTAGCAAGACAAAAGAAAACTAGGTAAGTGCATAAGTGCATGTTAGATTATCTTTGCAGACTTCTGCACAAATCCAACACTGATGGTCAGATGTGTGACGAGGCAGGTGTGGAAGTGTGGTGTGCAGTTAGGTGGTGGGGACGAGGTGTCTACTGCTTAGGCCCACCTGTCATTCTGTGCTTGGACATTGCTGTAAGTACTGGGAGGAGACTGTAGAGTAAGAAAACATCAGTTTACACTCTGCTGTGGGAGAGTTTAAGTGGTCTCTTTTCTTCTGTCTGTAATATTCATAAGTAATGTCTAAGACTTAAAAAGCTGAAGATTTGAGTTCTCTTAATTTTTTTCTTCTTTATTTTCAGTTTTTTTTTAACATCAGCACTGATGACCAGGAAGGCCTTTACAGTCTTTATTTTCATAAGTGCCCTGGCAAAGAACATCGGCTTAATGACAAGTTTTCATTCAGCCTTGATGTGAGTACCATGTGGAGACTGTTCCTCAGGGATTTTGATTGTGTAAAATTAAAGACATATATTTCTGTATTTTTTTTGTTTGTTTTTCTATGTGTGGTGTTGGGCGTTGAACCCAGGATCTATGTATACCTAAGCATGTGCTCTGCCACTGAACTACATCTCCAGCCCCTAAGAGATTTTGAAATCACTTCATTAAGAAAAAAAAAAATGTGGCCAGATTAGCATCCCTGGCAGTGTGCAGGATACTTCAGCAGAGAATTCCTAAGTAAGAAAAGAAAAAGCCTGTGCATTATGACTGTGGGCATTGCCAGGCGTGGTGGCGGAGACTCCAGGGGTAGAGGCAGGAGGGTTGCACACTCAAGGCCAGCCTCGGCAACTTAGTGAGACACTGTCTTGACATAAGAATAGGCTGCTGTGTAGCTCTCTGTTAAAGCACCCTGAGTTCAATCCCTAGTGCCAGAGTGAAAAAAGAAAAAGAACGTGGTTGATGTTCTGCTGTTCTTCACTCTCCTGAGCTCCAGTGAAGCAGCTGAGGTTCCAAATTGATGAGTAAGAGGTGATCTGTTGCTGAAAAGTAACTTAATTTCATGTCGGTTTCAGATTGAGATCACAGAGAAGAATCCTGACAGCTATCTCTCAGCAGGAGAAATCCCTCTCCCCAAATTATACATTTCTATGGCCTTTTTCTTCTTCCTTTCTGGGACCATCTGGATTCACATCCTTCGAAAACGACGGTAAACTATTACATCCTTGAGCCCTTCACCTTAGAGTATGTTGAGATTTGTGTGATTCACTGTAAGCAGGATCCTGCACCTGGGAGGATCCAGCGCTTGCAGCCTTGTTCTCTGAAGGGCGTCTTACCTGAAGCACTCGGGGGCAGCAGGAGCCCTCCAGTGTGGGAGACCTTGTGTGCCTTAGTATTTACAATAATCATTTTTGGTTTAAAAAGTGAATCCAAAAGTTTCAATAATATCCAAGTACAGTAAAATGCATAATCAGAGTGATTCTGTAGCAGAGACCCTGTTGCTCAGGCCTCAAGAGTGAGCGCCTTGGTCCCTTGCAGGGTGGTTCATCCTCGAGGAGGCTGGTCATGAGGCTTATTTGCCCAGGTGAGAGCACAGAGGTCCTGTCCAGCACTGCAGGCAGCGGCTCAGCACCTGGCTGATCCTTGAGTGTTGACCCCCAGATGCTTGTCACTGGAGAAAGCCTCTTCCAGCCCATTTGCCCAGCGCTGGGTCTTTGTTCAAAATCCCAAAGCTTCGGCTTCCTGCCTTGGCTCTTGAGAGCAGTTGCATGTGCATGAATTCTCTGTCTCCCATGAAAGCTGAGAATAAAATACTATGTTTAGAATAAACTATTATATTAAAAGGACCACTCACTCACTTATGCATGTGAATATGGTATTACAACATAGATCAGTTGAAATTAAAAACAAATTATCTCCAAATCCCTCTTTTTCTGGAGCCCTGAGGCAGAAATTGAGACCTCTCCCCCCTGGTGGCTTAACTGTCTTCTAATAGACATGCTGGGAGTCTGGGATACAGGTTCTGGGGAGGCAGTTACTGGTCCTGTGTGTTGTAATATCCTGTACATCCTCCGGATGGAAAGAGTTTGCTCACTTGTGAAGGTCCTGCAGATCATGTTTTGACTAGATTAACCACAGCCATTACAAAGAAAGAATCCTACAGATGCAGGCCATAAAGGCTTTTTTTTTTTTTTTTTTTTTTTTTAAGGAAAGTTTTTCTTTTGCCTTTGTAAGACAAGTAGGAACTGCAGTCAGAAGTTAAGGCTGGGGTTGTAGCTCAGTGGTAGAGCGCTTGCCTCTCATGCGAGAGGCCCTGGGTTCAATATTCAGCACCACATAAAAGTAAATAAATAAAAATAAAAATATTGTGTCCATCTACAACTTAAAAAAAAATGTGGCCTTAACTGTGGCTTCCTGTCTGCTCTCAGCCCCTTTTCAGCCACAGAACTGGGATAGTGATAAGTGCTCTGACTTCTTCTAAGTGTCCCAGCTCTCGGGCTTGTTGTGTGATTCCCTTCAAACTGAGGGGGCTTTGCACATTAGAATGCTATACAGGTGTGAGGTGTTATGGAATAGCATTCTAGCCAGGTATTTTGATGGCATTTTAGTTTCCCCATACTTAGCAAGGACAATAATCATTGTCACTGGTTCACGATAGGAAATGGTGGTAGCAGTTCTAAGCCTGTGGCCAAATGGGGCTGACCTATTTTGTTGGAGTATTGTAGGCACATAGAAAGGCACGTGTCTCCAGGAGTTGAATGCCAGCCCTGTTGGGTGGAGTCTGAGTGGTGTGAAGGCTTGTGACTCGAGGCTGCTGGGTGCCTTGGAGAGGCTCGCAGCCCCTCAGAGCCCACCTGAAAGAACAAGAGATCTTTGCCACATGAATGCATTGAGGTCCAAAGAGGGGACATGAGTGGCCTGGCCAGCATCTCCTGATGGAGCTGGGCATGGCCCAGGTCTGCCTGCTGCTGCCCATCAGGCTACTTTCCAAAGAAAAAACCAAAAAACTGAGCTGTGGAGCAGGGAATGCACAGGTGTAACCACCAGATGCCTGCTGTATGCACGTGGCTAGGCACTCGATGTTTAGTTCAGCTCCTCCTCCAAAAGCTTGTTTAGCTGGGTGTCCCCCCATTTTCAGAGGAGGTTACTGAGGCGCAGAGAGATTAAAATCAAACCAAGGAAGAACCAGTATTTGAGTCCAGGTCGCTGTGGGCCTCGGAACCTATGCTCTTTCTGTCACACTGCCACCACAGCAACTGTGGCCTACAAGTCAGGCTTGCCTGGAGGGCTAGTTTGCACTCGGGGTGGATCCCATTGCTGTTCCAACTGTGGCAGACAGCTCTGGCCGGGACTTCCCTTTTTGGCCTTTAAGTAGGTGGGCACGGGACAGGAAGTGCTGTGAGTCAGCCCAGAGCCAGGTGTGCACCAGGTCAGCACATTCTCACTCCCACTTTGCACAAGCCGCTCTCCTGCCGGATCACTCCCTTTACTTCCTGTCTCTCCCACTCCTTCCCAACCAGGAATAGCCCCCAAATGTGTGAAGGCAGTTTGGATACTTATATATTTTTGCAAGTAAGTAATATTGTTGGTACTGCATATATTTTAAATTTATAGAACCTAGCCTGCTGTAGTGGCCACGCCTATAATCCCAGCAACTCAGAGGCCCAGGCAGAAGGATCACAAGTTCAAGGCCAGCCTCAGCAACTTGGCGAGGTCCTCTAAAAATAAAAAGTCCTGGAGGTGTGCCAATTCCGTGGAACTACATGAGTAGAGCACCCCCAGGATTCAACCCCCAGTAACACAAAACAGTAAAAATAAACTGTGTGCAGTGGTGCACACCTGTAATCCCAGTGACTTGGGAGGCTGAGGCAGGAGGATCACAAGTTCAAGGCCAGCTCCAGCAACATGAGACCCTGTCTTAAAATAAAATGTGCTGGGGATGTGACTCAGTGGTTAAGCACCCTGGGTTTAATCCCTGGTACCAGAAAATAAATAAATATGAATTTGTGGAAACCGTCCTCTCTGCATACATCAGTCTGAGTGTTGCTCTTTCACACTCTCCCTTAGTCACAGGCTTTGTTCTGCGCAGTCACTTCACTGCGTGTGCCTGACGGATTGATTTCTAGCCCTCCACAGCACTCCATGGCCTCCGTCCCCACATGTGACTGTGCCATTCCTTGACAGTGCATGCACGACAGGTTGCCCTGCCCTCCTACCCCAGATGGTGCTGTCATGAGCCTTCCTCCAGCCTCCTCAGATCCCCTAGGAGGCTGGTGCTCTGAGAAACAGTCCCAGGGGGAGGGTTGGAGGTCGCGCTCCTACAGTTCCATAAAGTGCTTCCAGCTGCCTGCTTGTAGCCCCCGTGTGTGCTTTCACCGATGGTGCCAGGGCTTCCTGTTGGCCCACACACTCACCAACACACACATCTTAATTTTTGCCAATTTCATGGGTGTAAACTGGAACCTCGTTTTGTTTTGCGTTCTTTTGAATATCGATGATGTGGATTTTCATTTCAGGGATATCTTCACCTCTGGTGCCTGCCTATGGTTTTTTGTTTTTTGTTCTGGGTTTTTTTGCATTTTTTTTCTGTCTTTTTCTGGTTGTTTTACACGAGTCTCTTGCATATTCTGGACATTAATCCCTTGTCTGTCTTATACATTACAATTTTTTTCTCCCATTAGTTCAACTTGTCTATGGTATTTGTTGTTGAATGAAAGTCTTTTGGGTTTTTGTTTGTTTTTTATATACTAGGGATTTGACACCGGGGCACTTTTACCACTAAGCTACATCCCCAGCATTTCTTAAATTTTGAGACAGGGTCTCACCAAGTTGTTGGGGGGCTCACTAAATTGGTAAGGCTGGTCTTGTGATCTTCTTGTCTCAGCCTCCCAAGTGGCAGAATCGTAGGAGTTTGCTCCTGCGCCTGGGAAATCTTTGGTTTTAATGGAGTCAAAGCTACTTCCATTAGTCTTTTGGGCAGTGCCTGTTGGATCTTAAGAAGTTCCTCTCTACTTCAAGACCATGAAATTTTAGGTTTAGAATTGAAATGCGTCAGGAGACCTTTGGTGTAAGTGTGGAGTGGAGACCAGGTTTATTTTTTCCCACCTGTAGGTTCAAGCTCATGTTTCCCATGGTTCCCCTGCAATAGTCTGTCTGTTTTCACCAATGCAGTGTCATTTACCCTGTGGCAAGCTTCCACACACACACACACACACACACACACACACACACACACACGTGTCTTCACGTGGGCTCTCTGGTCTGTCCCATCGGTCCATTTGTCTGAATAACAGGTAAACTGCACCTGTTCCACACTTTCTAATGCTGTTCCTTTGCAGAATGTCTCAGTCTCTGAGTGTGCATTTCTCCTGTGGCTCTTCCTTAAGTTTTTCTTATTTTTTCGTTTTTAGTTTTTTGGGTCTGGGGATTGAACCCAGGGACACTTTAACACCAAGCTGCATCCCTAGCCCTTTTTATTATTATTTATTTAGAGACAGCATCTTATTGAGTTGCTGAGGGTCTCCCTAAGTTGCCCAGGCTGGCCTGGAACATGCTATCCTCCTGCCTCAGCATCCCGAGTTGCTTTGATTATAGGCATGGCCACTATGCCTGGCCCAAGTCACTCTTTTTATTAACAGAGTTTTCCGTCTTTCTCCATTTTGTTCTTGTGTGTCCTATTAGGTTAACTCCTGGAGGGAGGTGGGAATGGGAGGAGGAATTTAATATCTGGTCATTTACCCACAGGCCTGAGGGTAGAGACAGGGGTGTGGGCCTGTCCTGTCCCCCCCTCCCCTGTCCCTTCCCCTCTCCCCTCCCCTGTCCCAGCCTTCTTGTGTGCTGGGCCGCAGCCTTCACCTACAGCTGCACCTGATCTTTCTGATTCCCCAGGGTTTCATACTGTTTTTGAAGATCCATCCACCTCATTCTCACCTATGTGGCCTTCCCAGGGTGGTTTCCAGGGAACACTGGCAGGCTGGGCTAGATTTCCATCTTGGCAGGTCTGGGAACCCACCAACCTGACTTTGCTGTTCACCTCCCAGTTCTACTCGCTGCGTTAATGTATGTTAGAGGTGTCTAATCTGAGGCTTTTCCTCTGGCAGAAACTTCTTGGTTTTGAACCAACTGGTGATTGAAACCAGGAGCACTCTACCATTGAGCTCCCTAGTCTTTTTTTTTTTTTTACCATTTTGAGACGGGGTCTCACTGGGTTGCCTAGGCTGACCTTGGACTTGCAAACCTCCTGCCTTAGCCTCCCAGGTAGTTGGTACGTGTGCCATCATGTCTAGCTCAAAAACTGGGGTGTATGCCCGCCACCCAGATTATTTGCTTATAAATGTCTCTGATGCTTCGGCTGTCCTTGGGGAGAATGGGATCTTCTTTTAAT
The DNA here is from genome assembly GCF_045843805.1 of Urocitellus parryii. Taxonomy (NCBI): domain Eukaryota; kingdom Metazoa; phylum Chordata; class Mammalia; order Rodentia; family Sciuridae; genus Urocitellus; species Urocitellus parryii. Next base: position 205,800,418 of record NC_135534.1, read on the forward strand.
TCTTTTCTTTTCTTTTTACAGGAATGATGTATTTAAAATTCACTGGTTGATGGCGGCCCTTCCTTTCACCAAGTCGCTTTCCTTGGTGTTCCACGCAGTATGTACAAGCAGCTGGGATCATTTAGGAAACGGTGTACATGCCTGTGTGAGCAGGAAGGACGAGTCAGAGGAAAGGGATAGCTAGATGGCGGGAAAGAAGAGGAAAGAATATGTTTTCCCTCAAGCTGCCTTTTGCTCGGGGAACTGGCTGGGGAGATGATCCCGGCCTCCACGGCTAGGCCAGGTCGGGTCAGCTCCTGATACTGCCACCACCAGCGGTCTCCTAGATGTCCTGCTTTAGTCCCTCTTTGGGCGTTTCTTGAGGTGCGGGTGCCTCCACTTCCTCTGTTTTTCCCAATCTCCCTCGTGGGCCTCCTGCATTTGAAGTTCACTGTTAGCAGACTTGCTGGTGGGACCCTTGATGCTTTTAAGATTGAGAAATAAGAACCAGGCCTCAGCTGTGAGTATGGAGAACAGGTGCAGATTGAAATGACTTTGCCTGTGAGGGGAGATCTCGGTCCCTGCAGTGTGCGGCCTGGGTGCTCAGACCCCACCCGGCCCATTCGCCTGTTTGCTTGAGAGTGTCCTCACGGGGAAGAGCAGACATATGTCCAGTGACATTGTCAAGAAATAGTAGTTATTTAGGTAATTTCTCATTTGGATCTAAATTTAAAAATTCTCTCTGGAGCCACAGAGATAATGAATGGCATTGTCCATGTTGGACAAAGCTGCTGTCGACTTTGTGACTTGTATATGAGGCACTTTGGGCACGCTGTTATTTTAGTTAAGATGTGTTTGGGGCCTCAGTGCTGCAGTCTGGCTGGGCACAACTCAGGAGCCACTTGTCAAAAGAAATGAACTTTATTTTTAGAACACACACACCACACCACACAGCCCTTCAGGAAAACCCTCAGAGCCCAACTGCCACCACTGGCTTCCCACAAGCCTCTCAACCTCCCCCACTCCTCCTGCTCTTGAGGCCGATTGGCTGGGTCGTGTAGGCGGAGCCAAAAAAGTCCCCCAATGAGCAGCTCCGTGGTCTGAAAGGGCGGGGAAACAGCCCAGTGAGCATCACTGCAGAGGAGCCAATCAGTTGGCAGCTAGAAGTTTGCTGGGGCCGCTGTGAGCCAATCATCAGCTGGCAGTTGGAAGTTTGCTGGGGCCCCTTTGGCTATGGCTCTCAACACCTCAGCTCTCTCTAAATTTGTGAATTTTTTTTTAAAGGATAGTCAAAGCCAGTTGATTGAATGACATTAATTTTTTAAAATAATTTTATTAGTTGTTGATAGACCTTTATTTCATTTTTATTTATTTTTGTGTGGTGCTGAGGATTCAACCCAGTGCCTCCCATGTTAGGCAAGCGCTCTACCACTGAGCCACAACCCTAGCCCTACATTAATTTTTTTACTCATTGGCTGACCTATTTCCTTATGTAAGCAGCAGGGTGTGAAAGAGAAAGTTCTCAGCTGGCATTGGGACCTTGGAGGCTGTTAAGAAGGGAATAGGCAGCCATTTGCTAGTGTGAATTTTTTGCCTCCCAAGGGTCCTGGGCAGGATGTTAGTGTCATTGAAGCCTAGTGTCACATTTCTAAAGCTCCCTAGTGTTTGTTAACATGTACGTGCTTGTGGTGAGTGGACAGGGAGGGCTTGGTCAGTGGGCTGTGGTTATTGTTCGCCGTGCACTCAGGCCCGCGGCGGCTCAGCCTTTCTAAGATGTGCTTGTTGGTTTCAGATCGACTACCACTACATCTCCTCCCAGGGATTCCCGATTGAGGGCTGGGCTGTTGTATACTACATAACTCATCTGTAAGTATGCGACCCACGGAAAAGTGGTGTGCGGGAAGTTGTGGGGCTGGATGTGGCTCAGTGGTAGAGCACTTGCCTAGTGGTGTGAAGCCCTGGATAGTCCTCAGACCACAAAATAAAAACAGAAGGAGGAGAAATTGGGAGAGCCGTGATAGGTGGCAGCTGTCCAAACTGACCAGCGGTGCCCCGTGGCAGCCTGCCTGGCCCCCTCTGCAGCTGGTGCCTTGGAGGTCACCATGCAGACCAGGGACTGGGCTTGCTCTATTCCCTCCTCCTGCAGCCTCAGCTCTCTCCACCTGAGAGGAGTGCTGCTCACACACAGAGCACTTCACAATTGGGCTCTTGGTCTTACAAGAAGCGTGTGCAGCTGTGGAATGAGCTGCCAGTCTCACTGCTGGGTTAGAATCTGAAGAGACCTTCTGCGTCCTCCACCTGCTTTCTCTTCCAGGTTGAAGGGCGCGCTCCTGTTCATCACCATTGCGCTCATCGGCACAGGCTGGGCTTTCATTAAGCACATCCTCTCCGATAAAGACAAGAAGATTTTCATGATTGTCATCCCACTCCAGGTACAGGAACCCCAGGCCTGCTTGTCAGTTCTTCTCTTGGCCCTTGGCAGGATTCAGCTGCAGACCCTGCTCACCCAGAGACCCCAGGTTGGGCCTTTGGGGATTGAAGATGGGCATCCCATCCTGACCCTGAACCATCTGGACTTCACGTCCTCGCACTGGGAGAAGCCAGACCCTCTGTAGACCAGCAGGGATGCCTAGCCTTTGGTAGAGAGCTGCAGAAAAGTGCGGGGGAGACACTGCCTTCCCTTCGGCCCCTGATTGCCACTAATAAAATTGTCCTCTTAGTGAGGAAGCCCAGATACACAGTGATTTTTACCAACCAGGTATTTCAGAATGTGAATGATACCCATTGAGTTACATGGACACCAGGGACAAATTTTATTAAACCTTTTCTATATTTGGAGACGGGGCTGGGGAACGGGCTGCTTCCAGGGTGAGGGACCTTGTCTTGTCTGCACTTAACGGTCATATTGGAGGTAGGTAACAGACAGGAGCAGTCATGGGTGCTGTAGCAGAGAGTTTGATGATGGTGCTCTCTGGCTGGGTTCATGATTTGGAGCACCAGTGCAAATGTGGCAGGTGGAGAAGGCGGGCAGCTCCCTGGGCACCAGCCAATCCACTCTGGTAACTGGCTGCTTGGTGGAATTTGCTGTGGCGCTACTCTCATTCAGCCATGAACATAGATCAGTGCCCAGGGAACAGTACAGATCAGTCACTGGTGTCCAGGAGCAGTCACTCACAGTGGTATGCCCTAGAAGGGAGGACTTGCCTTGCAGGAAAGCAGTGTGCTGAGGCAAGGGAGTGGCCACAGACATGTGATGCCGCTGTGTGGTGAACCTAGGGTACCAGCGAACATGCAGGTCTCTTTTTTTTTTTTTTTTAATTTTAGTTCTCGGCGGACACAACATCTTTGTTGGTATGTGGTGCTGAGGATCGAACCCGGGCCGCACGCATGCCAGGCGAGCGTGCTACCGCTTGAGCCACATCCCCAACCCCATGCAGGTCTCTTGGTGGTCAAGTTACATGGCCACTCTGTGGCCAGATCAAGTTCTACAGCTTACCACTCTCAGAGCTTATAGATGACAGGCCTAGGCCCTCCTCCCACTTTGCTAGATGGCTGCCTGGATCCCTTGCCCTCAGACAGACTCAAACCACCCCCAAGGTTGACCCCCTGACTCCCGTCTGAACTGGGGTGCGACAGGGCATGGACTTTCCTGCTTCCCCTGTTCCCTTGGAAGAGAACCACACAAGGTTACATGGAACATCTCTTTGAGGAAATGTAGAAAATTAAATATGAGGAAGTTTGGAGTGCTTAGACATGGGATTGGTCTGAGAGGACCCTGAACATAAGCCTAAAAAGTTAAAACTGCTTCCTTTTGGCCACAGATACTGGTGGACAGCTTGCTTGCTTTTCTTTTCCTTCTGCGGGGCTGAATCCAGGGCCTTGCACTTGCTTGGCAAGTGCTTCCCCACTGAGCCGCACCCCAGCCTCAGCTGAAAGTTTCTGAGTAAGGATTAAGTGGTGCATAGCACAAAATTGTGTTTCGAGAACACTGTTGACACATTGTTCAGCACAGACACCTCTCAGGAGCATCCTGTCTCCTGTAAACCCTAGGAGTTAAGGACAGTGGAGTCACTGTCAGAGGAGAAGCTCTTGTGTTCCCATTGTCATTGTACAGTCACTGTAAAAGACTTCAGGAGAAACAAGTAGGGAAGAACGCAGGAGCCAGGGCCAGTGGGGAAACTGAGATTTCAAATTCAGCTTTGCGTTTGTACTAAATGAAGTTTGGCTTCTGTGCCAGCTTCATTCATAAGCCCTATACCTAGAAAGGAGCCACACTTCGAGGCCTCCTAGGTCACAGCACCGCAGCTTCTGTGTTCCTTATGATCCTCTGGAGAACTAGCCATCTTCACAGCAAGCCAGGCAGGTGTTTGGACTTCTCATGGGACGTGTAGTTGTAATGTCATCTCTGCATCTGTACCTACTGGTGTCTGTGAAAGAACGTGTCCTGAGATGTCAGTTTCCTTAATGGTCAGTCATATTGGGTGAGACAGCTGAAAGACTCGTAGCACACCAAGAGCCTAATTATAGACCAGACCCACGGCAAAGGCGTGACTTTGCAAATAGAGGCCAGACGTGGATGTGGGCAAACCTTACTCCAGTGTAGGGAAGGCCTGAACTTGGATTGTTCAGGACCAGTGTGGCTACTCGGTTGCTGGGCTGAAATCTGCTATTCTTACCTCTGTGGTCTCTGATCAAACAAACCTTTTATCAGGTACTTAAAGAGTTATTGTCACTGGGGAGTGTAGGTTTTCTGATTAAATGGGGCATTAAGTGCCATCCATTCAGCACCTGAGTGACCGATGAGGCCTGGGTACCCAAAAAGCAAAGTAAAGTGTCCTAATTATACATTGCTACATAACAAGTCATCCCCCAAAAAAGTGCCTTTAAGCCACAGCAACAGTCATTCTGTCTCAGTTTCTGTGGGTCAGGAATTTAGGAGTGGCTTAACTGGGTAGGTCTGCCTCAGAGTCGTGGTTGTGGTCAGTGACTGGGACTGGGGGTGTCTAGAAGTCTTTTCGTCTTCTTCCTGAGTTGGGAAGACTTGAGGGGGTAGAAACAGCAGGGCCCCTCGGGTCTCCTGTCTGCATGGTCTCTAGCATGGCCATTTCCGCAGACTTCTTCCCAGCAGGCTCAGGCTGTAAAGGTCTGGAGGGAGAGCCAGTGGGAGCTGTGTCTGCCCTGGCAGTCACATGAGTCCCATCTGCTTCACTCCATTGGTCAGAACCAGCCTGACCTGGTCCAAGGGAGGGCGTAGGACCTGCGCTTCTTACCCTCAGAGTGACAGAGTTCTGGAAGAGCTTAGGAAGTAGTGCAGCAGCTGCAGGTGGAGGCTGTGCGCTCCCCACCAGCCCTGCTCTGGGGCCTCAGCGGCTTCTTGTGTCCCGTAGGTCCTGGCAAACGTGGCCTACATCATCATAGAGTCCACAGAGGAGGGCACAACCGAATATGGCTTGTGGAAGGACTCTCTGTTCCTGGTGGACCTGCTATGCTGTGGCGCCATCCTCTTCCCAGTGGTGTGGTGAGTGACCCCAGGAGGAGCTGCCCACACCCGGGGCCGCTGTCAACCCAGTAGCCAAACTGGCTGATCTTGAATTAGTCGGAATCACACAGGGCCTCTGGGCTTTTTAGTACAGCTTTGTGGGCTAGACTGCCCACAGAGTGTCCAGGTGGGACCTGTGTCTTTTTCTTTTCTTTTTAGTTGTAGATGGGTATGATACCTTTTACTTATGTATTTTTTTAACGTGGTGCTGAGGATTGAACCTAGCACAACACATTTGCTAGTCAAGAGCTCTACCACCTAGCCCAGCCCCAGCCCCAGCCCCGAGTCTTTATCAAGTGGCCCAGGTACTTCTGATGGAGCTGGCCTGGCAGTGTGGGCTGGGGCAGAGCACAGTTCTAGACTGGAGTCTGGGAACAAGAAGTTGGTGGCAACGGGAAAGAGCAGACTAACTTCAGCGGACAGGGAGTTGAATTCCCATAAATAACCCTTTCCTGCCAGGTCGGTGGAGAATGAGGAAGTTCATGAACACTAGTTAGTGGGCTGTCAGCACATGCACAGTTCTGACAACTTGAGAACCGTGTGCTGCACTCCTGCAGGTGACAGGCTGCAGGTGCATGTATTGCATTTTGAGTATGCAAAAAGAAGTGCTAGTACCACGTCAGTGGTGAAGGCAAAGACTATCCGTGTTAAATCACATTCAAAGTGATGGAGATTCTTGGTCTAGTAAGGGTCCAGTGGAGGAGCGAAGAGGGCGGGAACAAAACACCTCGCCCCTCGTGGTCTAGCTCTGTGGCTATTTGAGTGCAGTAAATTCTTCTGAAATCCAGGTTAAGGAAAGCAAGATGCTTCTTATTGAAGTGTCCTCTGCAGAACACTAGTTATTTTCTGGATCTTGGGGTTTGTAGATTGCTTGGAGCACAGTGAAGCTGGTCCTCATTCCAGCTGGGAGAGCCACACAGCCTGTGTGCGCATCCAAGCTCAGCAGACAGCTGCCAGCAGAGCAGGGGACCAGAGCTTCTGCATCCCCCTCCTCCGCATGCTGCCCAGGGGAGAAGTCGGGCCACAACTGCGCTCAGGCAAGATCCTGCTCTGTACATGCCATTGCCAGGCAGTAATGTCAGGGACCCAGAACAGCGTAGAGCTACCTGCCACTGGTCAATTACAGTACTACTGAACAGATCCAAATGGCAAGACCACTTCAGCTAAATATCTCTAAAAATACTGTGAATGAAAAAAATAAGATCTAGAAAAGTAATTTAAGAAATAACATGAATAATTCTTTAGAGTACTCAATTCAGCCAGCACTGGGCCAGTTCCAGCCTTACGCTGGTTAGTCTCCGCGGCAACCAGCTCAGACCTCACAGAGGCAAGCTCTTGAGGCTTTAGGAAAAGTGGCTTACTCACCACAAGAGGGAGTAGCAGTGCCCGAGGGAGCCTGGGTCTGCCAGACCCTGCCCTCTTCCCTCACCCACCCCACCGCCTGCTGCGCGCAGCCTTGCTCTAGTGGCAGCCTTGCTCTAGTGGCAGCCTTGCTCTAGTGGCAGCCTTGCTCTAGTGGCCGCGCTGTGCGTGGGACTCCGATTGCAGCTTCTTTGGTGACATGTCCTCTGCCTGAGTGGTGGTGGCAGTCATTAGTTACTGGCATAGCACAGCAAAAAAAGACTCCCTGGGGCAGCAGTTTTCCACAGATTAATAAATCTCCACTTAATGAATTTGCATAAACCGTATGTTCACAGCCCCTGGACCCAGACGTAGATGGTGGCCAGCAGCTTTCTAGGGTCAGTTCTCTCACAGTGGCAGGAGACCTTAGCGAGGCTCTGTTGTTGTCATAGTCAGGTTGGGGTGACTGTGGGACTGAGGTAGGTAGAGACCAGGAGAGTTCTCTTCACTGAGGCCCTGCCAGACTCACTGCCCCTGTCTCCGCCAGCAGAGGGCATCCTGCCTCGCAGGCCTGAGCGCCATAACTGGGGAGGTGCGGGTTAGCATAGGAAGAGTGCTCTAAAGTCACTAGTCCACCCTTTCAGTCTGTAATAGGGAAATTAAAGGCCCCCAAGCAGCTTGAGCAGGAAATAAAGAATGCAAATTTGCCAGCTAACCTTTTTTCTCCAAATGTTTATTTTTAGGTCAATCAGACATTTACAAGAAGCCTCAGCCACAGATGGAAAAGGCAAGTTCCCTCGTGCTCCTGCACGTTGCTCGCTTCCCTCTGAACCCCACACTGGGCACTCTTTGGGGTGGGTGGGGGGCCTGGGGACCAAGTTTGCAGGAGCATTCAGTGGATGCATGGTGGAGAGAAGCATGTGTTGAGTATCACAGAGACCAGTTGTATACAGAGGCTTGGGGAAGGTTGCTGCATATTGGGATTTTGTTTCTACTTGTGATTGTGATTTTTACCCTCTCAAACTGAATCAGTGCTAGGCATGGTGGTGCAAGCCCGTAATCCCAGTGGCTCGGGAGGCTAAGGCAGGAGGATTGTGAGTTCAAAGCCAGCTTCAGCGACGGGGGAAGTGGGAGTTAAGCAACTCAGTGTGACCCTGAGTTCAATCCCTGGTACCACCCCCCCACCCCCCCCCCGCCGCCAAAAAAAAAAATCAGTGTGACAAACACCTGAAATCCTGGTGACTTGGGAGGCTGAGGCAAGAGGATCACAAATTGGAGGCAACTTAGTGAGACCCTGTCTCAGAAAAATAGAAAGGTCTAGGGATGTAGCTCAGTAATAGAGCACCTATGGACTAAGTATTCAGTACCAAGAAACACACACACACACACACACACACACCCACACACCCCACATTCTCTCTCTCTCTCTCTCTCTCTCTCTCTGACTTAGAACCATTTGTGTCCTGGTAGGGCTAGCTAATATTGCCTGTGAGAATAGGAGTGCTGTGGAGTGGAATTGACTGCGTTTAGAGTGGTCTTTTCTGCTGACCTAACATATTTTCAAAATGGTTGTGTTGGTATTAATTTTAAATAAAACTCTGAGTCCAAAAAGAACTTTTAAAACTAGCTGATATTTTAAATGGCTATCCCATTATAACCCATCTGCATCTCCTTGATTTTCCAATCATCATGCCTCTTGTATCAGAAAAGGAGCCATAAAGAAAATATGTGTTTCTGTGTTTCTGGGCTGGCTTGACCAGTGCCCAGGACCAGGATCCAGTGGCACAGTGGGCACTCGGATCTCAAAGGCTGCAGTGCCCTCGGGGGATCTGCGAAGTCTTACCAGTGCCGGCAGTAGTGTGCTTCAAGGCAGATTATTCATTATCAGTAGTAAAAAGAAACAAGTTTTTGTTTAAAAATAAAATATTATTGCCAACCTTTTATTCTGATTACAAAAGTAATGTGGGGACTACGGCTGTGGCTCAGTGGTAGAGTACCTACCTTGCATGAGTGAGGCACTGAGTTCGAAACTCAGCACCACATAAAAATAAATAAAAAAATAACACTAGAGATAAACAAAAAAAAGTAATGTGGATTCATTTGAGAAAACATAATGGCCACGAGTCTCATTTCACAGGCTTTAGAGTACAATTACTATCACATTCTTTCTTTTAAATGGAGTTAAACCTGAACTAGTGTGGCACGCCTGTAATCCCAGTAACTCAGGAGGCTGAGGCAGGAGGATTGCAAGTTCCAGGCCAGCCTCAGCAATGTAGTGAGACCTTGTCTCACAATAAAAAATAAAAAGGCTGAGGATCTGATTCAGTGGTAAGGCACCCCTGGCTTCAACCCCAGTATGAAAAAAAAAAAAAATGCACAAAAACACTCTGGGTTCTCTGGGTTCTTATTCAGGGCATGGTATTAAGGAGGCTCTCCCGGTTTGTGACCAGAATAGTGACTGTAGAGATTCCCTCTGCTCGGGCCTTGGTGCTTTTGTTTCTGGGCAGCCTCATACCCAGGATCTTGCCAGGCTGGGACCCATGGTTGCTCTGAGGCCTGCTCCCGACCTCCCCAACCTCAGCCAGCGTTTGTCTTCTTTCTAGTCCTCTCTTCTTCCAAAGCACTGGGTTCCCTTTTCCTGCACTGGAATGCTCTCTGACAGATACTTTTTTTTTTTTTAAGGTACTGGGGAAGCTGAGGCAAACCTCCTACCTTAGCCACCCGATTGAACTCAGGGTTACTCAGCCTCTGAGCCACATCCCCAGCCCCATTTTGTATTTTATTTAGAGACAGGGTCTCACTGAGTTGCTTAGCACCTCGCTTTTGCTGAGGCTGGCTTTGAATTCACAATCCTCCTTCCTCAGCCTCCTGAGGCGCTGGTATTATAGGCATGTGCCACTGCTCCCTGCTGTGACAGGTTCTTTTCAACAGCTCGGAGCTGGGATATTGTGTGCAGAATGCTCGTGTAGCCTTGCTGGTCGCCTTCCCTGGAGCTGTATTAGAGAGCCCTCTCTCTGCCTTCATGCAGTCGAGTAAGGAAGCGCAAAAAATAAAGTGGATATTAGAATCTTAATAGAGCACCTTGCCACAAGCATGAAAACCCACCTTTTGGCAATAGTAATTGTTTGGGGATATTCTTGTCCTTTTTTTCCTCCCATCTATGCATGCTGTATTAAAAAAAAAAAAAAAACAACTTTGTTTTGTAATGTAATCAATAGGGTCCTCCCCCTTACCGTAATATATTAACACAAAATATTTTAACGAGCAGACATCGTACCACACACGGAACACTGAGACAGGAGGTTCTCAAGTTGGAGGCCAGCCTCAGCAACTTAGCAAGACCCTGTCTCAAAATAAAAAAATGAAAAGATATGGGGATGTGGCTTAGGAGTGGAGTACCCCTGGGTTCAATTCCCTGTGCCAGAAAAAAAAAAAAAAAAAAAGAACCTTTCTTCTATCCTTGTATACTTTGGTGTTTCTGAATTAGTTTTTCCTACCACTGGGCCAGAAACACTTGGCCGTCCTAAGGGCAGTGTTTCTCTCCTGGGCTTCATCCTGTGCCCTTGGGGCATTCCTCGGGTCCTTCCTCACCAATGCCCTTCTCCTTTCTCTGTTGTTCTGAGATCTGCTGCCTCGGTGCCTTCTCCACCTTGCTTTCGAGGGTCTAGGGGTGACTTGCTGGCTGGCAGTCTCTGCGACCCCTGACTTCACCTGAGGTTGGCCCTCAGCTGAGCACTTGGTGAAAGGCTCAGCATGGGTTAGACTGCACAGCCACTAGGCCCCGGGTGGGTCAGTGTTGTCCCCCAGCCTCTGTGGTAAACCCTGCTTTTGTGCTGCTGGGAGCACATAAGGCAGTTTCTCACTTTTCCACCAGGTGGCAGCATGGGCCTCTTCAGCAGAGAGCAGGGTAAAAGCAGGCGCTGGCACCCACAGGCCCATTCTGTCCAGAACACCCAGTCCTCCTCAGCAGGGACCACCACAAACCTTTGACGGAGGGACCGAGTGGAGTAGAGTGGGGTGTCTGTGGACTGTGAGTGTTGCTCAGTGGGTGAACATTTGCCTAGTGTATGGGTCTGGCTTCCCTCCCTGGCACAAAAAAATAAGAAGGTTGGATTGTCAGCGGGTAGTTTTTTTGTTTGTTTTTGTTTCATTTTCTTTTGTATCAGGGATTGAACCCTGGGGTGTTTCAACTTTTGAGCCACATCCCCAGCCCTTTTTATTTTTAGACAGGGTTTCACTAAGTTGCTTAGGGCCTCACTAGTCTCAAACTTGAGATCCTCCTGCCTCAGCCTCCAGAGTCGCTGGGATTACAGGCGTGCACCACTGCACCTGGCCAGACTGTCTTCTTTATTTCCCCAAATAAAGTGGGGGTGTACCGGGGACTGGACTCAGAGGCTCTCGGCCACTGAGCTACATCCTCAGTCATGTTTTGTATTTTGTTTAGAGATGGGGTCTCACTGAGTTGCTTAGCACTTCCCTGTTGCTAAGGATGGCTATGAACTTGTGATCCTCCTGCCTCAGCCTCTGGAGCTGCTGGAATTACAAGCGTGCGCCACCGCATCCAGCCCAGTTGTCTTCTTGGTGGATGCTTTTGAGCCAATCCACTCCATCCTTTGAAAAATGGTCATCTAGTGAAACTCCCAGAGGCTAGGCAGCCACGTTCCCTTAGCGAAGTCTCCCCTGTGGAGAGGACTGTGGAACAGCGCTCTGCTAGCTAGCCCCGCTCAGTGGTGACTGCAGTGTGGTCATGCCCTGAAGGGCCACATGGGAAGGCAGGATAAGCACATGGCCAGCTGCTGTTCCTTATGTGGTCCACCCTGTGTGCCCCTCACCTGTCCTGAGATCTGCTGGTCCTGGAGGACAGGCCTCTGGGGCCTCAGGTGGTGACGTTGTCAGAGCTGGAAGCAGGGCAGCGTGCCACAGGGACCTGACTTTCTGGTGCCTCTTCCTTGGCTATCATTCCACTGGTCGTTTCATGGCCTTGCTGGGACTCGGGCTTTAGGTTCTCCTTAGTAGCCGAGGTGCAGTCCAGGCCAGGCAGAGTGTGGCTTATAGTTGTTTGGTATTTGGGCTGAACACAGCTTCCAGAGAGCCTCGGGTTTTGTTCACTTCTTTGTCTCTGGATCCCTTTTAACAGCATCTGAGGGAATGTAAAGGAAGACATGAAGGAGGAAGCTGCCTCTGTCCTCAGCCCTTTGTCCCTTCTACCACATGCTGTTTCCTGGGTCCTCTGTCATTGAGATTCCCTGCGTTGCAGGGGCCTCTGAGCTTAGGGAGTCCTGCTCTGTCACGCCCAACCTGGCCCCCTGTGCTCCTGCCAGGATCCATCCACTGTCTCTTCTTGAGCTTGCAGGCTCCTCTCCCCGGGTGGCTTCCTCTTAGGGTCAGCCTAGGCTCAGACAACATAAATAACATGGCAGCCTCTACTCTGGTCATCCTTTTTTTGGCCTTGCGTTTCTGCGGGCAAGCCAGACTTACCTTTTATGTGGCTTCAGAAGCCTTTACACAGCGGTGATTGGCCAGCTGTGGCATTCTGGAGGCAGGATCTGGATCTGAGCTGCTGTGGGTTCTGCAAGGAGCCCTGGCCATAAGAGGAACCTGTGAGGGCAGCAGCTCCCCGGGGATCCTCAGGACCCCACTGTTCCCACAAGGATCCCTCCTTAGCGTTTTGACTGTTGGCGTTTGCACTGCTGGTACTAAAGCAATGCTGGGCTGTGGCACCAAGCTGCACTAGAGCCTGTGTTCTTCACTGCCACCTATTCGCAGGGACAAAAAGCTCTCAAGCCACTTAAGAATGGCCTTGATGAGCCAGGCACAGTGGCACACAGTTACAGTTCCTCTGGTTCCTCCAGGGTAGAGGCTCGTAGAGGATCACAGGCTCAAAGTCAGCCCCAGCAGACCCTGTCTCAAAGCAACAGAAGGGGCTGGGATCCAGCCTAAGGGTAAAGCCCCCTGGGTTCAATCCCAGTACTGGGGGGGGGAGGGTGCTGTGATGCTTCTGTAGAGATTGTAAATGTCATATCTCAACCCTGATATCAATATTGATGTTCTGTGCGCAGAGCAGGATGTGCACAGGGGCTGTGCCATGTGGCCTGGGGCTGCTGTGGGTGCCCACCCATGGCCGCTTTTCTCTTGGCTGTTTGTATCTGAAGGAATGACTGGCTGCTCTGGCTACTCAGACTTGTAGGCTCTCGGCAGACAGTTTCTTAACAAGGAATGAAGTGACCATGTCACTCCCAGGTTGAACAACTAGCAATATGTATCGCCAATGATATGATCTGTGCTTCCGACTAAAAAGTCGCGTGTAGGAGAACTCTCACCTGCTGCTCGGCTTCACAGTCAAGGTTCTGTGGGCAAGTTAACAATGTGATCTTTGAAACTATTTTATATGAACCTTTCTGTATTCAAGAGTCCTGCTGACTTCTGAGAGTGTTTTCCACCCACCTGGCACATAAAGTTGTAGTCAGGGGCAGATGAGCAGGCGCAGTTGGGGGACCATGGGGGAAGTCCCCTGGGTTCAGTGCAGCTTCCCCACCCCATGAACTCTAGAAGCTACAGCTTGCTATGTGTTTTGGTTTTTGTTTTGAGACAGGGTCTTGCTAAGCTGGCCTTGAGTTTTCATGTAGAGTCAGGCAGGACAGATCTTCCACTTACCTGCACGTGATTGTAGTCCTGCTACCGGGAAGGCTGGGACAGGAGGATCAGAGGACTGCTTGAGCCCACAGCTGGACCAGCCTGGCAGCATCCTGAGACCTGTCTCCAACAAACATACAAAACCTGCTCACCTCCTCCCATGTACGCTGTGTTTCTTTCTTCCACTTCAACCACAGCAGGCTCACACAGCAGGTTAAGTGCAGAGACAACAATGGGCGTCCGGTTACATTTATTAATCCAGATACAGCAGAGGTTTACAGATATGGAAAAAAATTATTTTTCTTTAATTACTTTTTCCTGGAAAAGATTTTATTTTGTTTAAACAAGAGGGTGTTAATTATGTTAACATGCAATATCAAGAAACAGGGGACTCTTGGGGGAATACAAGGGAGGTGCCCAGGCCTCACCCGTGGTAGGCAAGCCCTCTGCCACTGAACTGCACCCCAGCCTGAAGTATTTTGGAAATGTTTGCTTCACTTTCCAATGTGGTAAATATCGATAGATATGACCCACATAAAAACTCTTTGGGGTCCTCATTCATGTTTAAAAGTAAGGGGTTCCCGAGACCAAAGAGAAGTGGCGTTAGAGATGAAGCTTCTCAAGTCCTTGTTGGTCACGGCCAGCGGAAGCCCGGCTGGGTCTCTTCCTCATTTCCCTGTTGAGTTTATTTCCAACTCCCTCTGCTGAATGCTTTTGGTTATTTGAGTTGTCCTTTACCTCAGGGCACCTCATGCCAAAGAACTGTTTTGTTGTTGTTATTGTTTGTTTTTGTTTTTTTTGGCAGGGTTGGGGGGGTGTTGCTGAGGATTGAACTCAGGGGCACTTAACCACTGAACCACTTCCCCAGCCCTGTTTTATATTTTATTTAGAGATGGGGTCTCACTGAGTTGCTTAGCGCCTCACTTTTTGCTGAGGCTGGCTTTGAACTTGTCATCCTCCTGCCTCTGGGATTACAGGCATGCACCACCTCACCCAGCAGAACTGGGTTTTATTTGGTATATTCATGTAAACAAACCTAATGGAAAATATGCTGGAGCTGGTGGGGCAGGCCCGCCTGTGGTCCCTGGGTCTAAGGTCCGCGAGGCTGAGGCAGCTGGGCTGGAGGTGTAGCTCAGTGATGAAGTCCTCCGGGGGAGGGAGAGGCCCCAAAACCACAGAGCCTGCTGATGAGAGAAATGGTCATTGTGTATGGAGGCGACTCATGTTTAGGGGTTTAATTCTTGCTTTCCTTAGACAGTATTCTTTTCCCTTTTTGAGTAATCTGTTTGCAGATTTGGGGCAAGACCTCCCTGTGTCCTCGACCCCTCGACCCCAGGGTTAATTCGTAACCCCTGTGGCATGAATTGAAATCCCCTGATGTTGGCTCTTTCCAGTCTGGCTGGGAGCCCTGGTCCCCTCCTCTGCCTTCTCTACACTTCCCTGGAAGCCACCTCAGAGCCTTGTGTTCTCTTGTGTGTTTTTTTTTTTTCTTTTCTGTTCCTTTTTTTTAAATACTGGTAAAATAAGTGTGACATACACTTGAACTATTTCAAGTGTCCAGTTCTGTGGCATTGAGTGCATTACCTTATAGTGCAGCCACCACCATGACCCATCTCAGAAGTTCCCTTCCCCACTGAGCCGTGCAGGCAGAGCCCACTGCCTCCTCTGCAGCCCCGGTCACTGTTCTGCTTCACTCTCTATGGGTCTGGCTGTGTTAGGGTCCAGGGACCACAGATCAAGGACACCACAGTGTCTACCTCTTGTGTGTGTGTAGTGCTGGGTACTGAACCCGCAGGCGCTCTGTCCCTGGGCTGCATCGCCAGCCCTTTTTATTGAGACAGGGTCTTGCTGAGTTGCCCAGGTGTCCTTGAACTTGTGATCCTCCTGCCTCAGCCTTCTGAGTTCCTGGGATCACAGATATGTGCCACCACGCCCTGTAGGTTCTCTTTTTAAGGCTGGATGATGCTCTGTCACGTTATATCGCGCTTAGTCGTTTCCTCCATGTGTCAGTGACACTGGCAGCTTCCACCTTGTGGTCATTGTGAATGAGGCTGCTCTGAACTTGGGTGTACAGATGCCTGTGTAAGTCCCTGCTTTGCCTTCTCTTGGGTGTGCACCCCGCAGTAGAACTGCTAAGTTGTGTGATAATCCTGCATTCAGTGTTTTGAGGAACTGCTACACTGTGTCCCACGGTGGCCAAATCATTGTGTTTTCCTAGCAGCATTGCTCACAGGTTCTAATTCCTCTACGTCCTTACCTACTCTTACTATTTTCTGGTTTGGTTTTTCCACATGTGCTGCAGATTGCACCCAAGGCCTCATACATGTTCAGCACACCCTCCACCAGTGGGCCACACCCTGGCCCTAGTGGTACCCCCATGTTTAGAGTTTTACATTTTTTAAATTAAATTTGATTTTTTCATTTATTTTTGGTGCTAGGGACAGAGCCCAAGGCCATGTGCATGCAAAGCACCACTGAGCTGTACCCCCAGACCCTCGTGTTTTAAAATTTTTAGAACATGTTGTTATTTATTTATTTATTTATTGGTATTGGGGATTGATTGAAGCCAGGGCCCCATGGACCTGAGGCAAGTGCTTTCCCACTGAGCTTCATTCCCAGCTCTTTTTATTTTTTGAGACAGGGTCTCATCAAATTGTCTAGGCTGGTCTGGAACTTGGGATCCTGGATTACAGGGGTGGGTCTGGCCTGTTCTGTTGTTTATAGCAGCTTCCTAACAAGTGTGAAGTCGTGTTTCCTAGTGACTCACTGTGTTCAGCCTCCTCTCAAGTGCTTGTTGGCTATTCATTCAACTTCTTTGGAAGAATGTGAATTTGGGTCCTTTGTCTATTTTGATTGGATCGTGCCATGGTTTGGATATGGTTTGTCCCCTGAAGGTTCATGGACCCGGAAGCCTGGTCCCAGTGTGGTGATGCCGAGGAGGGAGGACTTGAGGTGGGGCTCACAGGAGGCAGGTGGCTCAGTAGGAGGAGCATGCTCCCTCCCGGAATGAGTGTTCTCGCACAGAAGCCCAGCAGCACTGGTACCAGGCTCCAGGGTCTGTAGGATCGTGAGCCAGGTCAGCCTCTTTCCATCATGAGGAGCCCATGTCGGGGCAACCCAGAGGAATGGAGGCTGCTGATTTGTCTGTTGTTGCTAAGGCTCTCGGCTCGCTCGGCTCGCTACAGTATAGGCGTGGAGCGTGTGCCGACTGCCTGTTCCCTCTGTGCATGTGTAACACAGCGTGAACGCATGGTAACTTGCCCTTTAGAAAACACCTGGCGCTAAAAGATCTGCCCTTGTCTGCTCGTGGCAGAGTAAGTTCAGTGGTGGATGTTGCTAGAACAAGCCACTGACTGCTTTTGGAAACTTATGACTTTGTCATCTAAGTTGGGTTTTTTTGTTATTGTTGTTTTGTTTTGAGTACCTGAGATTGAACCCAAGGGTGCTTAACCACTGAGCCACATCCCCAGCTCTTTTTTATATTTTATTTTAGAGACAGGGTCTCTTTAAGTTGCTTAGGGCCTCACTAAGTTGGTTAGGCTGGCATTAAATTCATGACCCTCCTGCCTCAGTGTCCTGAACCACTGGGGTTACAGGCGTGCACCACTGCTCCCGGCTCATCTAAGTTTTTGCTAAGTAAGAATATAATCTTTTTTTGAGAGAGGAAAAAGCAGAGATGCTGTCTTCTAACTTATCAGGATATAATGATATTCCAGACAAACTTTGGCCCAGGGGCCCATCTCATTCCACCTGTCCTGAAGTCTCAGTCCAGTGCTGTCATGCCAATTTGTGTATACATCGGCCACAGCTGCTTTTGTGCTACAAGGCAGAACTGAGTAGTTGTGACAGAGGTCATCTGGCCCATAAGGCCGAATATTCGCTGTCTCAACTGTGATAGAAGGAGGTTGCCATCCCTTGCCATTGTGGACAGTAAGAGGCACCATGTTTAAAACCATAATTAAAGCCGGGCAGGTGCTGGTGGTGAACACCTGTGATTCCCGCTGCTCAGGAGGCTGAGGCAGGAGGATCACAAGTTCCAGGCCAGCCTCAGGAACTTAATGAGATCCTGTCTCAAAATTAGAAATAGAAAGAGCTAGGGATGTAGCTCAGGCCCCCTGGGTTCAATCCCCAGTACCAAAAGTTAAAACTGTATTTAATGAAGTGATCGTGACTGCTGTCTCTTTAACCTGTGCTTGGGCACTTTGAAATCTGTAAAGCACAAATGTGATAAGAACTGTGTTCTTCAGGACTTTGTCTGCTCTAGTATTTTACCAGCTTGCTTCTCTGAGATGACTCTGCACTTTTCTTTAATTAGCAAGGTGGCTTTGGATATGGACCCCCTCAGCTGTGTGCAGGCGCTGGGCGTCCCTAGGGAGCACACCCGTCCCTGCCTCCTTTGGCTCCTCCCTCACTACAGCTCCAGGCCTGGCCAGCCTTGTCTCGCTCTCCAGGCAGGACCTGAGGTAGCCCAGAGTGCCTGGGCCATTGGCGGTGAGTGAGGAATGTCGTCAGGGTACGGCCGGAGGCTCCAGCTCAGAAGCCTCCAGGAGGAGGCGGTTAGGAGACGGGCCTTGCTGGCGCCTTGTGCTGTGTGTGCACCCCTCCCGTGCAGGACGGTCCTAACACAGGGAACCTGCCCAGAACCTTTGGGGCAACATTTTGTGATAGAGAAAAGCAGAGGCAGAAGAAACAAGAGGAGGAAATTGTCCCCCGTCCTTCCTCTTGACCCTGGGTAGCTGGAGAATGGAGCCGTCGGCTGGGCCATCCAGAAGCCTGAAGTTGTCCCCAGGCCACCCGCTGGGGACAGAGGCAGGGAGCACCTGGAATGCTACTGTGTCTTTTGAGCAAGAGGTGAAGTGGCCTCAGAGGACACAGGGGTGTGGCTGGCCTGTCCCTAAGCGGGTGCTTCCCAGGAGCCTATAACAAAGGCATTTCACAGGGGCCCTGTGGGACCGCAGGCCGCAGGTGTGACTTCACACGCGTGTTTACCCAGGCCCCACTTCCATCTTGCTCTCTAAGGACTGTGTCCACCGCTGGTAGCCTAGAGGGAGAGGGGACATTTTATGAGACAATTTAATACAGTGCTTTTTAATTTCTTCTAATCTCCACAAACCTCTTTTCACTCCTTTACCTCAACACATCACCTAACATCCCTGTAGTGTCACCAGCTCAACCCCAGCTTCTGGCCCACATTATCACATAACTAGTCGACCAGGGGTGCCACCTGCGCTAGGTAAGCCACAGCCAAAATGGCCTGGAGTCTCCTATAGTGCTGCCAAGAAGAATCCTTGTTAGGGACACCTGACCTGTCCTCAGCAGGGCTCTCCTGCCTCTGCCACCTGAGTGCCCATTGGAGCCCCATGGCGGGTGCCTTCGGTGCCCTCTCCGGCCTGCCTGGCCTGGCTCATGCACCTGGGGTCCTCACGTGCCTTGGGTTTCCGTGGGTCTTGAGGCCCCAGCAAGGTAGCTGTTGTTAAGATGGTTACTACAGCGCTGCGGGAGGCTCAGGCGCTCTGCCCTCCTGGTCTCCGCTGACTTGTGTCGGCACCAGAAGCCTGACCTGCCCGCTTAGCTCGATGCCCATTGTGCCTGTGCAGGGGGGAGCTGGGGCCTATGTGGAGACCGCCCGCGGCTCAGCTCTGCTGCAGGCTGGGTGTGGTGCGGGACTGATGGGGCCAGACACCAGACTGCATGCCCACGCTGGCCGAGGAGCTGGCCGGCAGTCCCACCCGCCCTGCCTGCCGTCCTCCTGCTGCGCTGTGGGCATTGGTAGAGGCAAAGGGCAGGTGAGCAAGGGCTGAAGCTGACGGTGGGTATCTTTTCTGCCGTCAGGTGGGCTGGAGCTCTTCCTTTCCTTGAAGTGGGCCTTGCTATATTACCCAAGCAGGGCTTCAGTCCTGGGCTCAGTTGTTCTCACGAGCAGGTGGGTCTGCTGATGTGCCTGGGAGCCCACTCTCCGCCAGTTTTGCTTCTTTGATGCTTTTTAATTTATTTACATATGTATTTGCCCTAGAGATTGAACCCAGGGGTGCTTATCCACCACATTCCCATGCCACACCCCCACCCCTGCTTTTAGGGTCTCGCTAAATTGTTTAGGGGCCTCACTGAGTTGCTGAGGCTGGCTTTGAACTCGTGATCTTCCTGCCTCAGCCTCCTGTGTCGCTGGGATTGCAGGCGTGGCCACCATGCCTGGCGTTGATGTCTAATTTTACTCAGAATGAGATGTGCAGCCCTTAACTGTCAGCTTGATGGCTATTGACGTATCTGGACCATTGCTTTAAGGTGTGTTAGAAATGTGTTTTGAGGGCCAGGGTTGTGGCTCAGTGGTAGAGTGCTTGCCTTGCATCTCCGGTACCTCACAAAAATAAACAAATAAAGAAATGTGTGAGATCACTTCTCACCTGCCCCAGTAGTTTCAGGAGCAAAGGGTCTTGTGTTCTGTGAGGTGGTTCCTGTCTTGATGCAGCCTTTCCTAGACTTGGTCCAGGTGCTGCCTTTGAGATGCAGTGGTGGGTCTTCTCTTCGTGGAGGAGTGTTTTCAGGCTATGTGGTCTTGTGTCCATGTGGGGCTGTGTCTTCTGGTGACTGAGCGGCTGTGTCTCCAGCTTTCAGGCCAGGCGTGGCCTCGCATGGCATAGCTTCTCCAGCCCCCAGCAGGGTTCTCTTGAGCCAGAGCTTAGGCAGATCTGAGCTGCTGCCACCAGAGAGTCCCAGTGGCTCCAGTGCCATCCTGACTTTGCCATTATCCATGTTTTATGATTTTTTGTTTGACTCACAGTTCCCTCTGAAGCACAGCAGGAAAGAAGTGGGAAAGGGAGGAGGGATAGGTGGGATTTCTTTCTTTCTTCCTGGGGATTGAACCTAGGGGTGCTCTACCACTGAGCCGCCCCCGCCCTTTGTGTTTTTATTTCTGGACAGGGCCTCTGCGTTGCTGAGGCTGCCCAGCGCTTGCAGCCCCCCTTCTCAGCTTCCTGAGTTGCTGGAATCTCAGACATGTGCCACTGGGGGGCTGTGTGTTAAGCCTTGGGGCTTTCTTTACACCTAGGCAAGGATTGTCTGGCTAGTTTTCCACCCATTCAGAGGCTGTTGTGGGCCTTGCCTTTTGTGTGGTCCATAAATCGCTGGGTGTTAAGGCCTCAGAGCAGACTGCTGGCAGCTCCTGGGCATGGCAGGCACCTTGACTAGCTGCAGATCCCTGAAGCCAGCATGGCCTCTGAGTGTGAAGTGCAGTGTTAAGAGCTTGGTCCTTGGAGGGGGTGCACTCAAGTTTGGATACTGGCTTCTCCAGGTGGACTGTGTGACTTCGATAACGTACTAACCTTTGCCAGGCTGGCTGCCCCCTCATAGAGGCTATCGTGAGATGAAGCTCAGATACCCACTGGGCACGTGGCTTGTGGTGATTGCTAGTAAATAGCCACACCAGTGCTGCTGTTTCTGCCATCATCACAGTTCCAGGGCCTCCCAGGGAAGCCAGCTGGGGGGAGGGGCAATCTGCCTAGTCACCCTGTGACTGAAAGAGGGAAGGCGACAGTCTAGGTGGGGGCAGCACCTCCCGCGGGTGGTGTGTGGGCTCCTTTGCTGCTGGGTTGGGGAGGGTTGAGCCAGGGCAGTGGCCCTGCCTGCTGTAGTAGGCACTTGTTCTGTTCCGTCTGCAGGAAGCTTGGGAATCATGGCCATTTTCCTGAGAGCTAGAGGAAGTGGAATCTGCAGGCCTCAGGCCCTGGAGAGGCTCCCGGAGCTGCTCCCTGCTCTGGCTGCAGGGGTTTCCAGGTCTGCGCAGCACCCCCCTCCACCACTCTAAGAATGGGGGCAGGCAGAGCAGCTGATCAAAAACCAGCCCCCGGGGTTGGGAATACAGCTTGGTTGGTAGAGCTCTTGCCGCGAATGCACGAGGTCCTAGGTTCAATCCCCAGCACCATATGCACACGTACGAAACTGGCAAATCTTACTGTATGTTAATTGTACCTCAATAAAATTGACACAAAAATTGTTGTAAATGAATATACATTAAAAAAGTTAAAAACAGGGCTGGGGATGTGGCTCAAGTGGTAGCGCACTCGCCTGGCATGTGTGGGGCGCTGGGTTCGATCCTCAGCACCACATAAAAATAAAATAAAGATGTTGTGTCCACCAAAAATTAAAAAATAAATATTAAAAAAAAAACCCAAGCCCCCCCCAGGGGACTGCTCATGGTGAGCCATTGCCATGAAGAAGTGCTGACCGCCGAGTACATCCTCCTCCAAACAAGGGCCTGGAGAAGGCGGTGCGGCCCTGGGGCAGGCATGGAGTTACAGCAGTGCCGGTGCCAGGGTGCAGGTCTCCTGGCTCCATCTGGGACGCGTTTCCTCTCCCCGTGCTCATTCTTTGACCATATTTGCTGCTCCTCAGTGGCAGGGTCAGAAATAGCCAGCCAGCCTCGAGAGCCTTCACCCAAGGGAGCCCAGCTCCCCTGAGGCCCGCACAGCAGCCAGCTATCAGCCTCCTTGGCTCCGGGAAGGTCTTTGGGAGAAAAGCAAAGGGAGGCCTGCTGCTTGGTTGCTCTTTGCACAGTGTTAGTGAGGCTTCGCCCTGAGCTGACCGTCCTGCTCAGCCTCCTGACTCACTGGGTGGCAGCCCAGGGACACAGTATTTGCCACTGTTGGTGCTGGGTTAATCCATATAATCCTAACAGGTTCTAATACTGTAACATCGAGTTCGGGTAGCTTATTGTGAGCCATTGGCTTTTGACATACTGTCTGGGTATTTGTCCAAAACATTTAAGGGTAGGTGTTGGTATTCTGGCCTAAGAGATGAAGCAACAGAGGCTCAGAGAGGTTAGGTGACTTACCTGAGATCATAACAGCCAGCAAGCAATAGAGTTGGAGTCTGAACTCCAGGTGCTTGGATTCACAGAGCTTGTGCTTCGGACCACTCTTCTGTCCTGTTTCTTAGCACCTCGCAGAGGCAAGGATGGAGCTCAGCGGTAGAGTGCCTGCTGAGCATGCCCCAGGCCCTGGGCTCCGTCCCCCGCACAGGGGGAAAAGTTTCACTGCTTGGACCATGACTAGGACACCAGTGGGGGCCTTGGAAGCCTGGTCCCTGCCAGCAGCAGTCCTAGCAAACGTCTTGCAGGTGACTGGAAATGACATCAACACGACTCGTGGGTTTTGGGAAACGTATGTGGCTGTGTGTCTTAGAGGTGATACTCCTTGGCTCCAGGGCCCGTCTGTCAGCCCTCGTGCATCCTACATGGCATGGAGTCTGCTGTGGTGATGCTTTTCTCTGGCATGTGGGGGTGAGGGTGCGGGCTCACTCGTGCAGCTGGTCGGACCTGCCTACCTTCAGGGTCTGCTCAGCTTGGAGAGTGTGATGTGGTGGCACACGATGCCCGGGAGAGGCCAGCCAGCATGTTGCCCTCTGCTCTCGTCCCCCCAGCCCCCACCTCCCACCCATGGAGACCTGCAGGGCCTGCTCTCCCATCAGCCCCTGCTTCCTTCCCTGTGGCCCCACCTCTGGCATTCTTCTTCCTGGAGGGCCGAGGGGTTGTCCGCTGTGCTGCCCGCACCTTGATCGCTTCACACCCATGGAGACCCCTGCCTGTCACAGGTGCTGCCACAGACTCCAGGTCTCACGGGGTCAGTCTCTTCCTCCTGGCTTCTTCCGTCTTTTCTCATGACAGTTCTGAACTGTGATGTGATGTGGAGCCGCATGGCTAAAAACTCTGGGCCCTCTGGACCCACAGGGAGGATGGCCCAGTTTGGTGTTGGGCTTTGCTCCTTGCCCTGAGTTTCCTGGCCTCCCCAAGGTGCAGTAGAGCTGAGCTGCCCTCCCTTCCCGAGCTCCCTGGGAGTCCTCCCTCCATCCTGCTCATCCCTGCCCCCGCTTGACGCTGGGACGCCTCTGACTGATGGTTCTCAGGGAAGCCAGCAGCAGTGTCCTGCCAGGACTCACTCAGCAGCAGCACTCAGAAGAGACGGAAAGCGCGTGTGTGACTTAAACAATCTAATGGTTGATGCTGGGTTTTTCAGTCAGCCCTAGGGAGAGGACTCAGTGTTCGTGTTCAAGAAGTACCAGCCTGTGCAGGGGCTCGGCTCCCTCCCTCCAGCGGGGGCTCGCTGGGCAGAGTGGTGTGGGCACAGTGGAGCCGTGAGCTCCTAGAGATGGCGAAGTCTATGGCATCCTGTCCTCTGGGAAGCCTTTTACAACCCTGGCCTGTTCCCAACCCTGTGTCCAGCTCAGGCTTTAGTGTCCCTCTCCCAGGGGCATGCCTAGTGTCCCAGGGTCTAGCTCAATCAGGGCTCAAAAGAAAAGGCTAACAACTACAAGAAGTCAGACCCCATGTACAGGTGACATGTCAGGATGCATTCTACTGTCATGTGTAACTAAGAGAACAAATAAATTTAGAAAAGAAAAGGATGAGAGGCAGAGAGATTTCATTTTTTAAAAATAACATGACAGTGGGGCTGGGCATGGGGCTCTGTGGTAGAACTCCTGCCTCCTGTGCACAAGGCCCTGGGTTCCATCCTATCACCACAAAAAATACATAAAGTAGCAAAACACCAGAGAGGTGGCCAGAGAAGCAAGCGTTTGGTGATCTGCCGGCTGTGATCCCCTTCCTCAAGAGGCCACCTGTGTGCAGAGGCCACTGCAGCTCTGTATGTGAGGGTCCTGTCCTCTCAGCTGTGGGAAGAGTCCCCTGGGAAGACTTGCCCTGCCAGCCCTCTTTGGTTTCCAGGAGGAGGCTCCTGTGGATAATCACCTTGACGATAACTTGGCATTCCCAGAATTTCTTTTGGAATCCTAAACTTGATTGTCCCCCACTAATCATGAGCCAGAGGAGAGAGGAAGAGGAAATTTGAACCTTTGCCACCCACAGACTCATTCTTAAACTGAATCAGTAATTGAATGTTATTAAGCAGAATTAATTTGCCTCCTGCGGGAGGTTTATGATGAATGAAAGGATTGCTAATCGGGGAGGGAGCCAGGCTACCCTCCGTGGTCATCAATATTTCATAGCCACCAGCAGTGGCAGGAAGTCCTGGCTCGCTGACCTTGAACACTCTAGAGAAGGCAGGAGATAGCCAAGGAGGTTGTACTTAAAGGGCTTATTATTACAGGGCACTTAACGGAAACTGAAGCCAAATTTGCCAAGTGCGTCTGAGGGTTAATTGAATTTGCACCCTTGGCTGGTGGACGGCTCCCCAGCTGTCACTCTGGGGCCAACCCAGTGGGTCCTAGTGGAGAGAGCATCTCCCTGGGTACAGTGGCAGAGCTGAGGGGATTAGCGCTGGCCCTCAGGTGGGCATCTGTGATTTCCTTGGTGCCCCTGTGCAGTACGCAGCTGCCCTCAGAGCAGCTGCAGCTGGGTGGCCTGTGAGAGCAGCTTCACCAGGCCCTGGCGTGGACGGAGTCTCCCATCTGCCTCCTTGCCAGAAGTGAGGTGTGTCTCAACCCCTCTTGACTGAGGGGGCACATGAACAGGACAGGGGTCCCAAGAATGGTGTGCCCCCAGAGTCCAAGCTGCTCAGGGGCTGGCTCAGCTGGTAGGGTCTTGCCTCAGAGTGAATGAACGATCGAGCGCGCAGACAGGCAAGAAGCGAAGCTAATGAACTCTTCATGTTGTTCTTGTCCCTAGCTGCCATTAACTTAGCAAAGCTGAAGCTTTTCAGACATTACTACGTCCTGGTGAGTAAAAAACAAAAAAGACCCTGAGTCTCTCAGTTAGATCAGTTCAGGGGGCAGAGCCAATTCGGGAAGCGGGATGGACGCCCAGGAGTGGCAGCCCTGGATCTGCTCGGATTGCTTCATAACAGACTGTACCTCCCAAAACGGAAACTAAATATCCGGGTTACTACTTCTTATATTTAACTTTAAGTGGTTAAATAATACATTGATATAAAATATAAATGCCAGGATTCTAGAAACCCAGCACAGCCCTGTGGAGCCTGCTGACCCTGTCCAGGGCTGCTGCCACGGTGAGGTGGTGGCTCTCCATAGCAGTCCTGGCGTGTGCCCCTCCAAGCCGTTCCCTGGGGTGTTGCTGTTCATTAAGAAAACGAGGGCTGCACCCTGTGCCCTTCTGCAGGCTTTATGTTTTCCCGTAAGATTTAGAGAACCTCCCTCTCAAAGTTTTCTGCAGGAAACTAGTTTCATGTTATGCTAATGGTGATATTTCCCTTAAGAACAGAGATGGAGGCGGTTTTTGTAAAACTTAAGAATGGGGACAGTGACGGGTGTGCAGAGAGATCCCTGTAAGCTAAGCACAGCCACCAAGTCAGAACCACTGAGTTCTTAGGGTCGTGGTTTCTTGGTGTCCGTAAGGTGCAGGTCTGCTGGAGTTTGCTCTGTGGCTCCTTAAAGAAAGTTGCCAAGTCTTTTGTCATGGTTTTGGCCTCGACTGTCACTGGAAGATTCTTGTATATGGGCGAACATTAACGATTTCATTAGAGAAGCAGGGGTAGGTGACTTTTTGCAAGGGCCTTGTCCTCCACCAGAAGAGGCACAGGAGTCACCACAGAGCCTCTCCTGACACAGGAGGTGGCCATGAGCAGTGATTCTCAATGGCCAGGCAAGGGTACTGGGCCTGTGTGCCCGAAACCCTAGCATGCCTGGCCTGCCTGCAAGCCTGGCCACCGTGAGTCTGGTCCCATGAGCAGCCTGGGCAGCAACTGAGCCCTCATTACTGCAGTGAAGTGGAGGCCTCCCCATGAGGACAGGTGTGGATACGTCCTGACTGTGGCCCTGGACCTTTACAGCAGTGCAGCCAGAGAGGCCAGGAGTCAGCCTCTCCCTGTGGGCTGTAGTTGGCTGCTACTACTGATAATTATCTCTCCAAGCCTGGGAATAAAAAGGCTGCCCCTGGGAGATTGAAATGAGGTTTGGAGAGGTGAGGAGGGTCTAAGAGCAGATGTACCCAAGTGTGCTGTCCTCCCTCAGTGGCTGTGGTCATCGTCTTGGCCACCTAGAGACAGTGAGGAGTTCCTTCCCAGTGTAACCAACAGAGTGGCCATCTCTCTCTGCTGTACTTATGAGTTAACACTCCAAGAAACGCAAGTCTTTGGGTGGTTCTGTTTTCTGTTTTGTAGTGAGTTTGTGAAAGCAATTTATTAGAAGAAAATGGTTATAACTTCTCT
Organism: Urocitellus parryii; assembly: GCF_045843805.1. NCBI lineage: Eukaryota > Metazoa > Chordata > Mammalia > Rodentia > Sciuridae > Urocitellus > Urocitellus parryii. The sequence goes on from NC_135534.1 coordinate 205,827,022, forward strand.
GTTGATTTTGTGTTTTGTTTCCTTCCTCTTCATACAGATTGTGTGTTACATATACTTCACCAGGATCATTGCATTTCTCCTTAAACTTGCTGTTCCATTCCAGTGGAAGTGGCTCTACCAGGTATACTGCTCTTGGGACGGTGCAGAGTTCATGTCTGAGGATAAAGTCCGGGGATGTAACTTAAGGTTGTTTCTTATTCACATGGGAATGGCCCCTAAAACCTGCCATCTCTTCCAGCGACAGTTAAGATTACCTATTTGGGACCTGTGACCCCAGCAGTTTGGGAGGCTGAGGCAGGAAATTTGCAAGTTCACAGTCTGCCTCAGTAACTTAGTGAGACTCTGTCTCAAAAAACAAACAAAAAAAACCAATGGGCTGGGGGACTTGGGTTGTGGCTCAGTAGTTGAGTGTTTGCCTCACACATGAGGCACTGGGTTCAATCCTCGGGACCACATAAAAATAAATAAACAAAATAAAGGTATTTGTTTATCTACAACTATATATATATATATATTTTTTTTTTTAAGGGCCTGAGGATGTGGCTCAGTGGTTAAGCGCCCTTGGGTTCAATCCCTAGAACCAAAAAAAAAAAAAAAAGATGATGATGATGATTATCTATTTGGAGTTACCTTTATCAGGGTCCCCCCTTTCCCCCCTGTAAGAATTCTGTTTCTATTCTTCACCCTTGAATAATCCTGCTCTGTAAAAAAAAAAAAAAAAAAAAAAAAAAAATTATTATCTATTTGCTCTGGAGAGCTGCTAGATTACATGAGAAATCTGGCATAATTGCATTATTGATTTTAGTTTTCAATTTTAAAACTCTTTAGAGAAAAGCCTCAGGCAGAGTCAGTATTGCCCTCTGTAATTAAAGCTTGGATGGGATGGGGTCTTTCCTAGCTATCAGGCCTAGAACAGTTTAGAATTCAGCCCTCCTTCCTTCTTTGCCCTAATATTATTATTATTTGAATCATCCAATATCTTTGTAAATCCTAGGACCGTTTTTGTTGTTTTGTTGTTTTGTGGTGCTGGGGATTGAACCCAGGGCCTTGTGCATTCGAGACTAGCACCTTACCAACTGAGCTGTGACCCCAGCCCTAGAACTGTTTAACTGCCAGAGTCAACCAGATGGTTTAGCTATCCTTTTTTCTTGAAGAATTGACTTGGTACATTAGGCACCAGTGTTGGAAAATTTGGGTATAAATTGAACTTTTAAGAGGTACTAGTGAGCCGGGCATGGGGATGCATACCTGTCATCCTAGTGGCTCTGGAGGCTATGGCAGGAGGATCACAACTTAGTGAGGCCCTAAGCAACTTGGCAAGAGCCTGTCTCAACATAAAAAATAAAAAGATCTGGGGATGTGGTTAAGCAACCTGGTTTCAATCCATGGTACAAAAAAGTACCAGTGAAGCCAGATGTGGTGTCACACGCCTGTAATCCCAGCAGCTTAGGAGGCTGAGTGAGGTAGGAAGATCACAAGTTCCAGGCCAGCCCCAGCAACTCAGACCCTGTTTCAAAAACCAGAAAGGGCTCGGGGTGTACCTCAGTGGTAGAGCACCCCTGAGTTCAATTCCCAGTCCCCCCCCCGCCCGCGCCAAAAAAAAAGTACCATTGAAGGAGTTGGGAACGGAGCTCAGTGGAGTAGAGGGCTGGTCTAATGTGCCCAAGGCACGAGGCGCTGATCCTAGGGGCAGACTGCTCCTGGCTTAGGCTTTAGATCTAGGGAGTGCTCAGGGGCCATGAACGTGGCCTTGAACCGAGGCCTTGAGTGAGCAGTTAGCAAGGAGTGAACTGTGCGGATATGTGGGTCGTGTTGAAGGATAGTGTTGCTGATCCCTTTATTTTGGGGTGGTTTTTAAATCTGCAGCTCCTGGATGAAATGGCCACATTGGTGTTCTTCGTTCTGACGGGGTATAAGTTCCGTCCGGCTTCAGATAACCCCTACCTACAGCTGTCTCAGGAGGAAGATGACTTGGAAATGGAATCTGTGTAAGCCACCCCCCTTCCTCCCTCTCCCCGGCCCTGCCCCCTGTGCCTACCTGAAAGTGGCACCGTGGAGGGGCCTGCTGCTCTCGGCATCCTGCTGCTCCAGAGGTGCCCTCCACCTTCAGCAGAAGGCCGTGATTGTGCACGTCCAGGCGCTCTTAGGTTTGAAGCGCAGTGTCTGCCAGCCATTGCTAGTCTGTCGGGGGGAGAGGAACTTGGCAGCTGTCAAGCTCCACTGCAGCAGCTTCCTGTAACTCAATGGCCAGGGCAGAAACATCGACAGCAGCTTATTTTTGAAAGTGTCCTTTGAGAGTCTGCTGCTGATCCTCCATGTCCTCTGTATCAGATGCCCAAGTGGCTGTTCACAGCTGGCACAGTGACTTTGATCTGGTCTGAGCACTGTTTGGGGCTTTTCTGAGTCACAGGGTAAGGGACTTAGGGGCTTTGTTTCTAGGAGAGGGCGATCATTTTCTAGAAGGGTGACAGTGATTAAGCCTATTTGCTTGTGAGCTCTGAGTGTGCTCAGCCAGCTCAGTGGTCGTGTTTCACCGTGAGCTTCAGGCTGAGGCGCTGCCCCAGCGCCACCTGCCTCTTGCCTTTTTATAATTCAAAGGCCAAGATTCAGCCCATGCTGGGCTCTGCTTGGCTGCCAGGCAGTGTGGGCCAGCTCTTTGTGCTGGCTGCTCTGCTGGGACAATAAATGAAGGCAGTGCCCAGATGGACCCCTTCTGGCATCTCCCTGTGCAGAGGAAGAAATAGATGCCTTTTTATAGGCAGGAGAAGGGAGCAGGAGGACCAGCAGCTGGGCCTTTCCAGAAGTAGCAGGTCTGAGCTGGGACTGTTGGCCCAGGTGCCACTTGTGCAGGTCAGCTGGAGGCAGCAGCCTCGTTGGCTCACTGGGAGCAGGGGCTGTGGATTTAGTCCCTCTGGAGGCCTTGATCTTGGCCGCAGATATTTGGCAGTGGTCCTCCAGGATTGACAACTAGAAGCTGAAGGGCTTCCTCTACAGAATTGAACTCCAAAACCACATGGCCAGAGTTCCTGTTCCCCACATCCTTTCCCTTAGCCGTTGTGTGTGGAAGTGAGGATGTATTTGCCTCGGGGCAAAAAGTTTTTAAAGTTTTGTTTTGAAGTTGATTTTTCCCTAATGTTTCGGAATTGATTTCTCCATCCTTGTTGATGTTAGGGGTAGGCATCTTAGCAAGCCGGTGGGTATGCCTGTTAAAGTCGAGAGGGGGCCAGGCACAGGGCGCACTCCTGTAATCCAGCTACTCCTGAAGAGGCAGGAGGATGGCAAGTTCGAGGCCAGACCCTGACTCAGAATAAAACATAAAAAGGGCTGGGGATGTGGCTCCGTGGTTAAGCTCCCCTGGGTCAATCCCTGTACCCCCCCCCAAAAAAAAAAGGAAGGTTGGGAAGAGAAGGAGGAGATGCACTGACCCCCAGACTCCGGGGAGCTGGAATGTCTTTATTCTGGCAAGGTCTGGGGAAGGTTGGGATGCTGGGTCAGGGAGAACCCTGTGGTGGCCTAGTTTACACTCTTGTGTTTGGATCATGCTGAGTGTGGCTTTGGGAGCCAGACCTTGAGAGTGAAGTGAGCTGCATGGTGGTGGCAGAGGGGCTGCACATGGAGCAGCTGCAGGAAGTCAGGCCTGGAGGGTGTAACTTGGAGTGGGTGTTTCCGGGGAGCGCTGGCTCGGTTCAGCCGGCAGTGTGAAACGGAAGGAGTTCAGGAGCTAACCCAGGCAGAGCACCTTTCACTCGGCCAGGAAATTGGTTTGGAAAGTTCTAGGATTTCTGTTTAGCTAAGAATGCTGCTGTAGGGGGGTATAGTTCAGTGGCAGAACACTTGCCTTGCACGTACAAGGCCCTGGGTTCCATCCCGAGCACTGTACAAAAGGGAGAGAAGGCTCCGTTGAGAAAGTTCTGTGGGCATCTTAGATGGACAGAGCAGAAGTGGCCTGACACGGAGGCCTCACCACCAGCCGCCATGCCCACCACAGGTGAGCGTGTGGGCTCATTATGGCTTTTCAGGGATGACATGGCACTGGGGCTATCATCTCTTCTGCTTGGAAGTGCTATACCTGGATGGCATCTCTTAAATCTTCCAGAAATAGCACAAGCCAGAGGCAAGGAGAGCCCTGGCCTCTATACTCCAGAGCCATTGGCTGTCTGTAAAGCATCAGCCACAGTCCTTCCTGTTGAGCCTCTTTATGGGAAGAAGTATTCTGGTTTCCCACACACATGCCCCAGAAAAGGTGCACAGCTTCCTAGCAGGTCTCATCCCGTGGGGCGTGCAAGCCTCACCCAGCCACTCTCTGCCACTCTCCAGTGTGTCCGCACCTGCTGTCCTGCCTTTGAGGCCGGGCTGTGGCTGTGGAGACAGCCCATGTGGGAAGTGGGTCTTGCCAGGTGGGTCCTAGGCCTCAGCCTGCTCCCTCGGGGCAGAGCTTCAGGGTCACTGTGTCTGCTTTCTGAGGCCCATGCTTGCCCACAGTCCTGCGTCTTTGCAGCCCTTGACCCCATCAGGCCTCTACTTTTCTCAGAAGGAGGGTGAGGAGGAGCGTGCAGCCCTCCTGTGGCTCTTACATCTTCTTGGGCCTACCAATTTTAGTCGCAGAATTTATTGTCAAAAAAGTCCAGTGAGTTAAAATGTATTAGATGAAATTTTAATGATCAGACTTGGCAGCCACTTTGCATGCTACATGTACCCTTAATGCTTGGAATTTCCTCTCTCATTGGGACAAGTGAGAGGAGAAGAAACGCTTGGGGTGGTTTAAGGCCATGAAGTTGTCCCCCTGGGCTTCCCTTTCTAGGAACCTCTTCCTGCTGCCTGAGTTCGGCCGGGAACAAAGTAGAAACAGGAGAATTGGAGACCAGCAGAATTAGTTCTTACCCAGGCCTCTGTGTATTTCAAGTCCAAAAACCATATTTTAATTCTAGAAACAGGTGCATCCATTGGTGTCAGGAGCTGCCACCTAGGAGCTAAGCCCGTACCCCTAGCCTTGAGCAATGGAGGGTGAAACTGGTGTCTGCTCTTTGTGAAGGCAGGTGGACCTCGCCTTCACTGGGCAGTGGGGTGGAGCTCTGGGAGTGGGGTTTCCCGGTGGCAGTGGGCTGCCTCTCGTTCCTCTGTAATACTATCTTTTTCCTTTTTTGGATGGAATGTTCTCCTCAGTACAAACCAGGGTTCTGGGCGTGCTCGCGCTCTCGCCTGCTCCCTTGGTTTTCCCTTGCCCCTGTGGGAGCTTACAGCTGGGGTGGAGGAGCTGTCCTGAAACGCCCCCAGAAAAGGTGTTTTCTGAGTCTGTGATTTGTTCGTGCCAGCCCAGTTCACCCAAGTGACCCTGCTCCGTAGCCCACGTGGGATACGGACTGCACATTGGCTGTTCGGCCTGAACTATGGGGCTGTCGGCCTGGCATCGCCAGAGCTGTGTGTCTTTGGCCCTTAGTTGCCGCAGACCTGGGCTCCGATGCCACTTAGGCAGGGCAGGTCGAGCTGCTCTCTCCGTCTGAGGGCTCCTCTGCTCACAGCCCCTTCTCCCCTTGCAGACTTCACCTTCCTAGTCCCAGCGGATGCCCGGCCTGGAGTAGCACTGAGCCGTGGCCTCAGTCCCCCAAGGCAGGCTGAGAGGTGGGCCGTGTGTGTGGCCCCTGGGCTGAGAAGCCGTTTGTCCTGTTGCTGCTGAGTCGCTGGTGCTGGCCGTGTCAGCCCGTCGGCCCCCAAGCAGGTGTGGAGTGGCAGGGCAGGCGGTGCTGAAGCTGCCCTCAGGAGTGCGTGCAAGACCAGCGTGACACTGTCACAGCAACGCGCCACAGACCTGCCCAGGAAGGCACAGCACCACCCGGCAAGGAGGGTGCAGAGCCAGGAGGGCAGGCCCACCTCCCGTCTGCACCAGAGCCTGTCACTGGAGCTGCAGAGCTAGGGGTTCCCGCTGCCATCATGTCACCTGAGCTTTGCAGAGCCCCCTACTGCCCTGCGTGGACAGTGCTGGAGAGGGGCTGTCTGTGATGTGGCTTGCTGGCTCTGTGGCTTTTTGGCCCCTTCAGCATTTAAACCCAAACTAGGACCCCCAGAGAGGTGTCTGCAAAGCTACCACAGCCACCTCCGTGTGTCCCCGTGGAGAGGCGTCAGGGTATTAATCTAACCTGCGTGCCCCTTGCTCTCTCTACTGCAGTGTCTGAGCTGCAGGCAAAATCATGGTCAGCTGGCCAGGAATGCTGGCCAGGACCATTACAGCACCTGGGCCCCAGGTGTCCCTTTGACTTCCCAGAAGGTTTGCTGAGAAACAGGAGGCAGTGTGTCCCTACCCAGTGTGTCCCTTCATCTCTGAGGGCTCACCCCAGCAGCTCTGCTCCAGGCCACACTGAGCCTCCCTGTCCCCCCCCCCCCCCGCTGGGTCCACGCCCCGCAGAACAGTGTCCTCTTCTCTTTCCCAGCACTCCCAAGCCCAACCCAAGCCCACACACCCCCGGCCCCTCCCAGCTTCAAGTCCCTCTGTCCACCTTCTCATGTCGTCTCAGGATTGAGGCTGCACTCTTCCTAGTTCTGCCAAGTTCTTCTCCCCTGACTCCCCCACGGGCCTAGTGCCACCTCCATCTCCCTGTCACCAACAGCACACTCAGGAGCTGCCTGAGCCACCTTCCTCAGTGTAGAAGGAGGGACTACATCTCAGGCCTGGCCTCCTGTCTTCACCATCCCCTTCATCCCAGAGCCCCAGCACTGGTGTCCTTACCTCACCTGGGCTCAGCGCCTGCTGAGGGCCTGCTGTGCCACCCGGTCTGGTGGGGCTCCACCCAGCACCCCCCACACCCCTCCCCATCTTCTCCAGGGTGGGACAGTTCTTTGTGGAGGGCCACCCCCCAGCCTCTTGCCGGCCAGCTCCTCCCCGCCTCAGTCCAGCCCTCCAGCTTCCACTCCCGCAGCAGAGGGGCTTCTCGCCAGAGCCGGGCAGCGAGGCTCCTAGACTGTCCCTCCTCAGTCCTGGCGCCCGCTCTGCACACGTGCCCGAAGGCCGCCCCTCCTGGCTGTGGGTCCTGCAGACCCGCAGTCCCAGTTCTGTTTCTGTGACCTTGCACTGGGCCTTGAAGTTGTTTCCAGTGGGCGCCCATCTACAGAGGAAGGTTCTCAGGGGATGGAAGCCTCCCGTCAAGACCGAACCCGGGTCACGGGAATGTGCTTGGCCTCGGGTGTCCATGTGAGCTGTGCCTTATTCTTTACTAGGGAGGCACCATTCCCCCGGGGACAGTGTGACCTCACTGGGGTGTCTGAAGACTTCTGTCTCCCGCTGTGGTCTGAGCCAGTGGGGGAACGGGGGGGGGGGTGCTGTGTGGAGCTGGGAAGGCTCTGGTCCTCGTGCCGTGCCGAGGCTCTGGCTCTATAGCCCAGGGTGGGACAGGGCTCTGCAGCTTCCCCGCCAAGAGCACCATCCCTTCCCAAGGCCAGGCCGGGAGCAGCTGTGGGAAGTGCTGCCGGGTGCCCCTCCTTTGTCTTGGGGTGTTTGTCCCTAGTCTGTCACCTCTGCAGGAGTCCCTCAGTTCCCCTGACATCCACATTCCAGCAGCATGTCTGGTGCCAGCTTTGTCACAGTACAGATAACCTGCGCCCGAAGGACCCTTGTTGGTGGAAAGTCCCCACTCAGGGAGGACCGCAGGGCCCCAAGACCTGGCCTCAGAAGCAGCACAAAGTGTGGGGGGGTTTCCATATCCATGAAAGGGTCCAGAAGGGTAACTCTGGATGTGTCCCATATAGGGCCACCGTGTCACTATTAATATTATATATTACTATAATATTAATAATAATAATATTAGGATTAATAATAATATTGGGATTAGGTAGTTGGTAGGGGGTAGGTTGGTCCTTGGAGGGTCTGTCAAGTTGATGGAGTTGATTTTACTGATCAGGAAAGGGGCAGGGCTGGGCCAGGTGGTTTTTGGCACTTGGCGTCTCTCTTGGTGTCCCCTGCTTGTAGCGCCACTCAGCTCTTTGGTGGATATGGAACACTCGACCTGGGCCCTTGCCACCCAGGAGGCAGGCGACGTCTCCTCACAGGCGCCCATTCTCCAGAGGTGGTGCCGTCCTTACTGATAGGAGGGGCTGGCTGGCTCGGCTCTTTGCTTCTGTGTTTAATTCTTGTTCAGTGAGCAGCTCCGGGGCACCCCCTTAGTGCCAGGCACCAGCAGGCAGAAGAGGTGCCCCAGGGGTGCACGCAGGGTGAAGCAGGCCATGTGCTGAGCACGGCTGACCTTAGCCTGCTGAGACGGGGCCTGGGTCGGCCGAGAGAGCTTCACCGTCTCCAATGGGCAAAGAGCCTTTGAGCCCAGAAGTTTCCTCCTAATCTGTGATTCTGTCCGTCACTGAGAAGTGACCCAGCATGGCTGGTCATCACAATCCGCACAGCTGGCGAGCTTCCCTTTCCAAGTGTTAATTATGACAGATATTGGTCTCCTAACCATGATTGTCATCTGTGCACGGTAAAAGCTGTGGAGGCTGCAGCGATGAAGAGCAGCGATGATGGTTGTGATAATGACAGCTGATATTTATTGATAAGGAGAATTTTTTTCTCATGACTGTTCTGAAAAGTGAGAATTATTTGCTGCACTTCAGCTCAAGTGACCGTACAGTTCACAGAGAGGGCAGGAGGCCTCCAGTTCTGTCCAGTCCTGAGCCCCAGCCATGTGCTAGGTGGTGGGTTCTTCACGATCGCCTGCAAGAGGGCCCTCATTGTTTCTGTTCTCTCTCTTTCTCAGAGTGACGACATCAGGGGTGATGGAAAACATGAAGAAAGTCAAGAAGGTGACCAACGGCGCTGCAGAGCCCCCGGGTGACTGGGAAGGCACCGCGTGAGCGCTGACTGGGAGGATGGCGCTGTCAGAGAACACTGCAGCTTACCCCGTAGTCCTCTTGGTGAGCAAGAGCAGTTCCGACAGTCCACCGCCGGCCTCCGACAGCGACACCGCAGAGCTTGGGGCAGGGTGAAGTGCCATGGACACCTACTTTGTACTCTTTGAGGGAAACTGGATCTGTACCTGGTGCCAGGCACCTGGGACTGTCCTCAGGGGGGAGGGAGGTCGGAGTGAGGAGGAGGAGAGGAACCTGCCTGTCACTGAAACATTCCTAATGGGCCCACAGGCCCACACAGTGGTGGCCCTGAGCGCTGCAGTGGCCGGCCTCGGCGACTGTCTGCTGCCATCACAGCACTCCATGCTGCTCTGGGGAATGGCCACAGGTCTCCAAGGATGTCCAAAAGGGACCGGAAGGGTGTCCTTACATCTTTGGGAGGTGAAAATGCATCGAAACCATCCTAGGAGGTGAGGCCAAGCTCCACTGGTGCCCAGCAGCTGCCCAGGTCCCAGCCCGAGTGGCACCCTGACCTCTGCTCCAGACCCTGGCAGTGACCGGCACTGAGGGCACAGGAGGCCTGTTGCCTATGTGCCATCCTGTCACTGTCAGGGTCCCAGCCCCAGGACAACCCCACTGGAGGGACGTGGGCTTCCTGAGGGCGGGATGGAACTGTCTTTAAGCGCAGAAGCGTCCCCGGGTCTCCCTGGGGCCCCTCCTGAGCAGAGCAACAGCCCTCCTGTCTTCTTCCCCTCTTGAGGCTTTACTTTTTTTTTTATTTTTAAAATATGATCAGAATTTAGAAGAAAACAGGGACAAATTTTCCTTAAGAACAGCTGGGGCAGAAATTGGGCATTTCAGCGAGTGCCTCATGGCACGCGGGGCTTCCAGGTGGTTCAGCACGTCACCCCGGGCTCCAGGAGCCTTGGTGGAGGCAGCGCATCAGCTGACCAGCCGCAGGTGGCAGGGTCCCTCCCTGCCCAGGGAGTCCCTCCAAGATGCAGGGTGTGGGAGGAGCCCTGGTGGCTCTTGGGAGGAGTAGAGTGACTGGAGAGGAGTCCTTCAAATGGTGGGACACACTCAGGTGGTCCCTTGTGATGGAGGGCTTCACAGTGACCAAACACCCCCCATCAGGAAAGCTTTGTGATGCTTGGTGGCCTAGCTGGGTAGGGTCACTTCCAGAAGCTCCAGCCAGACCCTGCCGCGGCTTGTGGGAGAGCTGCCTGCAAGGGACAGGTCTTCCTGGCTCGGAAGGGCCAGTCAGGAACCATGGGGCCTATGGCTCCCTCACTGTGTTAGTTTTGGGAGCCTGAAAAGTTCTCAGAAAATGGTGATTCTCTCTGTCCCTGCCACTTGGGCTCCGGGAAGCAGCGTCCTTCCTGCGCACTTTCCTTAGCCGTCCACACCCTCCCACCCGCTGGCTGTTGCCGAGGAGGCACGGGCCTCTGCCCAGTGGTAGCACTACTCCCTCAGGCAGGTGTGTGTGTAGGGGAGTGTGAGCATCTTCCTGTCCTCAAGAGAAGGAAAAACAGGCCCTGAGGATTTACTTGGGGACCTTTCCTTTTTCCTTTTTCTCCCCAAGTTAATTGGGGCTGTGGGCCGGGAGCGGAGTTGGAGGGAGGAAGGGAGTAGTTCAACACTTGGTTTTCCTGTGCATAAACATGATACCAGCGCTGCAGGCATGTGTCTCCTTCTGTGACCGCTGAAACTCCATCTGCACCTCCCTCAGGGGACACATCTGCCGATCCCCCAGCAGCAGATGTGGACGAGGCCCAGCCGCCTTGGAAGGAACAGAAGGTGTGGCAAGACCTCTCCGCTAGGAGGGTCGTCGTCCTCTGGCTTTTTAAGGCCAGGAAGCAAGTAGGGTGGCAAAGGGAAGGCTTGTGGACCCGAGTCTTGGGGTCAGACTGAGCAGCTGCAGTCTGGCAGGCTGACCCTCCTGGAGCAAACCTGTGCACATGACACCAGGTGGGTCCCAGGTGCAGGTGGCCATGGGTGGTTTCCTGCCTGTGTTCTGGATAGCCACCGAAGGCTTGAAGTCAGGCTGGCGATGAAGAACCAACCCCCAGCCCAGGACTGGCAAAGCAGGCTCGGCCCAGACCAGAAACACCATCGACGCTCTCCATCTCGGTCTGTAATTCACTGTCTCTTTCTCCACCACTTAATAGCAGGCCCCAGGGTCCATCTCTGCCCTTGAACAAAGAGGACTGATTAGGATCCAAAGCTAGGGAGTTGCCCCCGCTGACAAGCCACCTCCTGCAGCCTGACCTTCCTGGCCCACCAGGCTCGCCGTAGTGTTTGCACAGGAAGCCCTTGCAGTATTCAGGCACTGGGCAGAGAAGATGGGGTGCCTGAGGCAGAGCCGTAGGTATTTATAGCTCTGCCTGACGCTCCCCCGCCCTGCTTCTGCCTACGCAAAATGTCCGTGATTCCTCCGAGAATCTGCTGTGGGCTAGAAGTGCTGCTGGCTGTGAAATCTAATAAAGTGTGTATTTTGCTAGAAATTTATTTCTTGGACAACAAGAAATAAATTGATCTCTTAATCCTGGCCAAGGATCCGATCATCCTATTTCTTGATCCCTCGGTGCTTTAAAATTTGAGTGGCACTGCATTTGGTGATATTGAGCATGACTCTGGCAAACTGGCAGCTCACTCTCCTGTAATGAGCAGTTTGCTCCAGTCTGAAAGATGCTTTATCAGACCCATGGCCTGAGTCGGTGGTTTTTCCTTGTCCTTTTTTCTCCAGGAACCCACTTTAGAGTAAAACCACCTAGATTCTTTCTCCCTACCACATGTCCAGCCAGCCAAGGCAACGCGGCCTCTGTGCCCCCCCCCCCCACACACACACCCAGACTGCTGTGGCGAGATCACCGCTCCCGCACCATGATCTCATCAGGATCTCTGCTCCGCAGCCTCCCTCCTCCTCGCCCCTCTGCTGTGCCTGCTGGCTCCCCGCGGGCGGGCGCGCTGGGAGGACTGCAAGGGCCTTGGTGCATTGCAGCATTTTCTCCAAGCTGCTCTGTGCAGAGTGTGTTTCCCAAGCTAAGGAGAATTTTATGGAGAAGGTTACACTGTACGTCATAGCCTGGACCATGTGTGACTGTCTTCCCCACGAGCCCATCCCTGCAGGCAGTGTGGAAGATGACTGTTGAGCTGGGTGTGGTGGCCACGCCTGTAATCCCAGCAGCTCGGGAGGCTGAGGCAGGAGGCAGCCTCGGCAACTTAGGCCTTCAGCAATTCAGTGAGAACCTGCCTCAAATTAAAAAAAAAAAAAAGAAGGGCTGGGAATGTGGTTCAGTAAGAAAGCCCCCCTGGGTTCAGTCCCCAGTCAAAAGATGACCGTTGCAAATGGCTGTCTGGCCATCTCCCCCACCCTGAAGCTCTTTGTTCAAAGGAGGCTTTTAGAGCCTTGGGGAACCTGGTGAGGTCTCAGGCCCAGCTCCATCCACCCAGGAGAGCCGCCAGTGAGTCACACGGCCAGCTGCCCAGCGGCTGCTCTGGCCCTGCTCCTGAGCCCCACACCTCGCCCAGCTTGCCCCCGTCCCCGTCTCATAGAGGTCAGTGTGACACCAGGCTCAGCTGCTTTTCTTGTCCTTTTAGGATTCAGGACTTTGACTTATAGCTCTCAATTTACCAAGACATTTGTTTAGAACATGCTAACTGTTCTGTACTCTGGTTTTCCCTGGGGTGTTCTGGCAGGGAGTCCTGAAGACAGCCTCCTGAGTCGATGCTGACACTTGTCACCACCTGGAACGTGGTTATTGGTTGGCAAACTGCCCTGGCTCCATTCCCCTGGGGCCACTTCTGTGGCCTGGTGATGCATGTGTGCCCCCCTCTAGGGGTGTGCTTGAGAAGTAGATCCTACCTTTAGATGGCTCACTGCCCAGGGAAGGACGGGTACACCCCCTGAGGGAGCAAGGACGTGATTGCATTGCATGGGTGACCAGGTGGGGTCCTGACAGGACAGAGTCTGGATGATCCAGGAAAGGAGGGAGAGACGGGGAGGTACCTTGGGGCCTGGTTGAGGCTGCGGGGTGGGCCTGCTGAGCAGCGAGGGCGCTGCTGCTCTCACAGGTCGGAAATCCTGTCCACAGAGGGTCTCGGCCCCTTAAGGAGCTTCTGCAGGGCGTGCATGGCGTTCGCCTGGTCACATGACCTCAAAAGAAGCTGGGCACAGTGGCCAACGTGCTAACACAAACTGTTAATCCAAAACCAAGTTTCATTTGATGAAGGGCTTGCGGGTCTGTAAACACTATGTGCTTTCTGGATCAGTGGATGGAGGAGTTTTCTGGACTTTTCTAGCGCTAATGTCAATGAAGAGCGTCCATGTGCGCTTGTTGCAGGGATGGGCTGGGGTGGGATGAGGTCAGGCGATTGTGGAGGACATCTCTCGCTGTGATGCAACCATGTCCAATAAAGATCCTATGCCGGAAGTGGGTGTTTGTACCTGAGGGAGCCTGGCTCCTGGATGCCCTCTCTCCACCTCCCTCGCATCACTTTTCTTTGTGATTTTGTTCATCAGAGTAGCAGCTGCCTCCCACCTGCCCCGCCTGCTCGGAGAGCTCTCAGACCAGACTTGGCCTGGGTCCTGCCCACTTGGGGTCCTGGTGCCTTCTGAATTGGAACTGGGCACTGCTGCCACTTGCGGGGAGGTGGCAGTGGAGACTCGAGGCAACGCAGGCTGAACTGTGCCTCCTCCTGGCACCAGTCACCAAAGAGCTCTGCCAGTTGTCCCCCATTAGGATCAGGAAGCTTGGGACTTTAGAGGGAGCACTTGTGAAAGCCATTCAGTCCCAACGCCTTATCTCCCCAGGAGTAGATGTTTTAAATTGAGGGATTGTTTTTCACGCAGTAAAATTCATTTTTAAAGAAACAGTTTGAGTTGACAACTGTGTGCAGCAGCCCAGCCTCTCTGGAACATTCACACCAGTCCATGAGGTTCCCAGGCGCCCTCCAGCCAGAGCCGCCGCGCCTGCTCCGATGCGTGCCTGTGGCGAGCTTCCCGGCGAAGAGTCGCAAGCGCAGCCCCCTTGGTTCTGGCTTCTTTCACGAAGCATATTGATTTTGTGATTCATCCATCCGAAGCTCTGCCTAGAAAATTACAGAATCCAGAGCCTGAAGAAGGTTCTGCTGCCGCCCGCCACCCCCCAGCCAACAGGTGTCAGATCAAGCTGAGAACCTGGGCCTCATAGGACTGGAGAGTGTCCAGTGCCTGGCGGTCAGGCCTGGGACAGGGCTGTTGGCTGCTGCTGCTGTATTTGTGGCAGTGTTAGGACGTTCCTTAGTTCACCCTACCTTAGAAATTCAGATGGAAAGGACCTCAGGGTGCGTGTCAGTTGGCCAGCACACTACCAAGAGTGGCCTCTCGGCCACAGCTCCTGCCCCAATCCCAGTGGCCTTGGATTCCCAACGGCGTCCGAACAGAAGCCTGAGGGGCAGGCTGGGTGTCAGATCCCGGGTTCTCCAACCTCAGCAAGCATGTGGACCCCAGGTTCTGGCTCCAGGCTCCTGGGAGGAGTCTGCATTGCTAACCTGCTCCTGGCAGTGCTGACAAGGGCCACACTTGGACAGCATTGCTCACTGGGTCCCTCAAGTCCAGCGTCCCTCCTCAGCTGGCCCAGGTATTAACATGCACCCGAAAGCACTTGCCTTGCCTGGAGCTCCCACTGACCCCAGCAGCAGCTCCACCTGCCTGGGGGGTTGCAGGTGGCTGGGTGGGGGGTGGCAGTGGGGAGCTTGGCAGGGCCTGGCTGTCCACTCCCCAGGCCAGCCTAAGTGAGAGCCCTTGCTCTGCCCCCTGCCACCTGGAGTTCCCAGCTGGACATGCTGCCCTGCAGGCGGCCTGAAGGCCAACTCGGAGCCACAGGGCCCAGTGCCTCCCCTGGGCTCTGTGTTGGAGGACTCGCCCTGTGCGTCTGACCAGAGCTTCGTTCTTGCTCATGTCCTGGGCAGAGCCACCTGGCAGAGAGAGCACTCATCTAACGAGCACCCTACGTGCCTGTCCCTCGGGCTGGACCTCCTCCAGCAGGACCCCTCTGAGGTGGGTGGCCCCTCAGAACATCGCTCTGCCCCCTCGGGTCTGCTGAGCTGTCTGTCACACGGCCATCAACGGTGCAGACACACCAGCCAGGGATTGTGGAGGGAGGAGAGGAGACAGACTCCCTGACGTCGTCCTCTCCCCTGTGTCCTGTGTCCTTCCCAGCAATGTGGGTCCCCTTCTCCAACACCAGGGGTGGTCTTAGCGCTGTTGTGAGTCCCCTGGGGCTTATTCAGCTGCCCCCTGGGCTGTTTAAAGGCACATTAACGTTCAAACCCTCTCCAGTCCTGGTAAATAGGATCCGGGCCAAACACCAGGCCCTGCCCTTGATGGGCCCTTTCCCCACCCCCACCCCAGTCCTGCGGGTCCAGTCCACCCACTTTCCCCCCACTGCTACTGACCAAGCCAGCAGGTGGCCTGACCCCAGTCTTGCCCTTCTAGCCTGTTGGCCAGGGTGACTTCAAAAATGCCTGCCCACTGCATTAGGCAAAGATTTACAAATGAGCAGGAGGACGCAGGCACTGCAGACATACACTCGGCAATGGACAGTCGGAATGAAGCTAGAAGGGCCGGGGCTTGGTTGAGGCCCAGTGGTGGAGCGCTTGCCTAGCGCCCGCGGTGAGGCCGTAGGTTTGACCCTCAGCACCACATAAAGGAAGTAAGAGAAGGTACTGTCCACTTTCAACCAAAAGAATGAAGAAGGAAAACTAGAAAGGGCTGGATGGGGCTGGGGTAGAGTGCCCCAGGGGCGGGGGTGGGTTCAACAGAAGAGCAGAACTTGAACCCTGAGAACTGTCAACACATTGGGAAAAAGAAGTCCTAAGTAAATGAAATGACGTTCCCTATATGTGGGTCAGAGGATACGGGGTTCAGATGAGGTGTTCCCCAAGTTGATCTACCAAGTCAGCGCAGTCTTCACTGAGCTCATGTCTGGCTTCTTTGCACAGATTCGCAAGCTGATCCTCAAATTGAACTGTAAGTCGGGGAATCCAGAGTGACCTACACACTGTTGAAAAGTAATAAAGGTGGCGCAGGCCTATAATCCCAGCAGCTTGGGAGGCTGAGGCAGGAGGATCGCGAGTTCAAAGCCAGCCTCAGCAACAGTGGGGCGCTAAGCAATTCAATGATGTTCTGTTTCACCATAGACTGGGGATGTGGCTCAGTGGTCAAGTGCCCCTGAGTTAATCCCCAGCACCACCCCCAAATAGTAACAAAGGTGACCAACTCCTCAATTTTAAAACTTACCACAAAGCTAACGAAATCAAGAAAAGCCAAGTGCTGTGTTGCGCATCTTCACCCCAGCAGCTCCGGAGGCAGAGGCAGGAGGATAGCCAGTTCAAGGCCAGCCTCAGCAACCTAGTGAGAACCTATCTCAAAAAATAAGCGTTGGGGATGTGACTCAGTGGTAAAGCGCACTGGGCTCAATCCCCAGGAAGGAAGGGTATCGGCATAAGTTTAGACATAGGTCAATTTAAGGGTCAAATGATCTCTTAGAAGAAAACTGGTAAGGGGCTGGGATGTGGCTCAGTGGCTGAGCCTTTACCTCGCACATACCAGGCCCTGGGTTCGATCCTCAGCACCACTTAAAAATAGATAAATAAAACAAAGGCATTGTGTCAACTACAACTAAAAAAAGAATTAAAAAAAAAAAGAAGAAAACAGGTAAGTCTTCACATCTTTCTTAGACACCAAAGCACAAGCCACAAAAGGCAACAATAAAAAAGACTGGACTTGGTCAAAATTAAGACATGTGCTGTGGAGGACATCAGCAAGAGTGGGCAGAGGGCCAGGTCAGTGGTGTCCTGTAGTCCCAGCTGCCTTGGAGGCTGAGGCTGAGCTTGTGCGTTTGAGGCCAACTTGGACAACAGAGACCCCAGTTCCTAACTTTTTTTTAAAAAGTGAAAAGACTGCTCAAGTATTTGCAAATAGTTTATGGTATGGAATGGGGGTCTCATTTCCACAATATGTAAAAACTCTAAGTATTCAATAATAAAAAGGAACCCAATTTAAAATGTGCAGACGGTCTGGACAGGCCTGTGTTGGGTATGACCCCTCCAGGTGCGTCCTGGTGCAAACGCGTGTGGGATCCCTTCCTTCTGAAGGTTGGGTCCGACTCGGGTGCGTCGTGGACCACATTTCATTCCCTAGTCATCTGGCGATGGTCATTTCGCTGCTGCTATGAGCACCCGGGTACAAGTGTCTGTTGGGTCCCCGCTGACCCCTCGTGTGTGCCTGCCCGGGGGCGGCACTGCTGGTGGGTGATCGCCACGGCAGCACCCGCTCCACTCCCACCAACAAGGCGTCTAAATTCCAGCTCCACCTCCGGCCAACACTGGCTGGTTGTAGAATTCGTTTTAATTTGTTTTAGTGACAGCCTTCCAGATGAGTATAGAGTGGTATCTCTTTGTGACTTGTGGTCTTTTTGTTTTTGTTTTTTTTTTAGAACAAAATGTGAATATTTCTATTGGAACCCCTGACACAGAAGGTACTGGGTTGCGAATGGATCCTATGAATGGCAGATAATAAACAGGGATTTTATTTGACATAAACAAAAACGCTTACACAGCTTTCACTTGGAAACAAACTCTTGCTTGACTATATTACTGAGCAAAGACAGAGCTGAAGCAAACGCCTTTCTTGTTTGCCACATATTTATGTATTTGGAGACAGGAAGACACTACTTGGTTTTATTTTTTGTTTGTTTGTTTGTTTTGGTACCAGGGATTGAACCCAGGGGGTGTTTAACCAGTGAACCACATCCCTAGCCCCTTTTATTTTATTTTTTTAATTTTGAGACAGGGTCTCACTAAGTTGCTTAGAGCCTCACTAAGTTGCTGAGGCTGACCTCAAACTTGTAATCCTCCTGCCTCAGCTTCCCGAGCCACTGGCATTACAGGCATATGCCACTGTGCCCAGCTTGAAATGTGAATTTTAAATGGGTATATGAATTGTATCTTGCTGAAAGTGTCCACATAAATAAGACACACCGTGACCTGAGCTCAGAGGTGGCTGTGGGAACACAGCCCAGCCCTGGGAGGGGAGCTCAAGGAGACCGTGAGGAAGCCCTGTCTATCCCAGGGTAGGGGATGCAGTGACTTGAGGGGATAGGTGGGGGGAGGTGTTCAGGCAGGGGACAGCCCTTGGCCTCTGCTCTGGCCTTAACCCCTTCTCTATTCCACACTGGACCTTGGATTGCTTAGGCTTGTTCTTTGGGTGGGACTGACCCGCTGCTTGCTCCGGGTTTTGACCTCCAGTGACTTAAGCTGATCACACAACCCTGTCTCCTCTCCCTTCTAACTGACGGATGGAAGAATAGACCATGACCCCGTCCAGGCCAGTCGGAGCCAGTGAGACCTAAGCCTGGATCCCACTTGGCAGGGTGGAGGACGGGGAGGAGATGAGTCACCTTCTGCAAGCTGTGACGCGAAGGTGGGGAGTCCTGCCGCAGGGCCTTCCTGAGAGTGGCCTCAACACCGAGAAGATAGCCAGAAAGGGACAGGACACTGTGACATCTCAGCCTTGCGGGCCCTGGATCAAGCCTTGCCTGAGGCCGATGCTGCTGGGCTCCAATTCCCTATGCTTGAGCCGCTGGGGCCCGGTTTTCTGTTACTGTCAAGTGCTTTTGCTTTTCCTTCAAGTGCCGCTGTGACTGAGGAAGGCAGGAGGCCCCAGGGAGCCCGGGGCCCCCCATCCCCCCCCCCATGGTATAGCAGACGTGTCCCGTCCACAGCCTGCTCTGGGCTCCGGAAGCAGCAGATCTTCCAGCCTGGAGCCTGGGAAGGAGCGGATTTCGTTCCTGAGGGAAGCTGCTTGCCCTAGTGGACTCGCCGGTCCTCTGCCGCCTGGCTGGGGAGTTCCTGTCTCTACTTTGACGCTGTCCTGGCCACATAAACCCATCAGGTGGCCGCACTGATTTTTAATCGTGTTTTCCTCTTGTGATGAGTCTCTGGGCCTGAGGGACACTCTTAGCACCACACACGCAGAGCTACTGCGCAGGGGCCATTCAGGCAGGAATATTAACAAGCCTGTCCCCCCCTCCCCCGGGGCCTGCGAAGCCCTGTCCAGCAGCAGGCAGCGCAGCCTGGGGCTGCAGCCCCACGGGCCACCAGCGGACTGTCCCGGGCAGGTTGCTGTTAAGTTGCCCCCTGGGGCGAGGACCTCACACGCCCGGCTCTCGGGTGGTTAGTCCGTTCTGTCCCCTGAAGGCGCCCACAGGTGCTCTGTCCCCCAGGGGCTGCTGTGTGGCCTAGCCCCAGTGGAAGTGGACTTCACGGCGCTGAGGAAGGGGCCCAAGGTAGGTGCGGCAGGTTCTGCGCTGCTCAGGGCAGGGCCTCCTCCTCACCGTCTGGCTGGAGTGCCCAGGGCAGAGCTGGGCTCCCCGGACACTCACCCCACCCCAGGGCCCCTCCCCATGGCCAAAAGCCCCTCCTCGTACTGATCGCAGGGTCTCAGCACGTGCAGGGGGCTCGCACACACTCTGTCCACCGCAGCAAGCTGCCCCTAAGCCCAACAGGCCTGAGGACCACAGAGCCACTAGGATGGGCAGGAGCTGGGGGGAGGCCGGCCTCTGTGGGCATGCCACAGCTGCCCCCCCCATTCTCCGCCCCTGGCTGGCCAGCCAGTTCTGGGCAACAACGGTTGGGTATTGCCAGTGACCATGGGTGTGGCTGGTGACCCCTGGGTGTGGCTGGTGACCACTGGATGTTGCTGGTGACCCCTGGGTGTGGCTGGTGACCCCTGGATGTTGCTGGTGACCCCTGGGTGTGGCTGGTGACCACTGGGTGTGGCTGGTGACCCCTGGGTGTTGCTGGTGACCACTGGGTGTTGCTGGTGACCACTGGGTCCTGCTGGTGTTTCTGAGCGAGGAAGCACAGGGTGGGGTGGGGGCTGCGCTCCACTCTCCCTCCTTCCCTCCCTCCCTCACTGCGTCTAAGGCTGGGGGAGCTGAGGAGGTCCCCTGGGTGCCTTTCAGATGCCATTCACGTGCAGAAGTAGCTGCAGGGGGGTGAGGGCTGCTGCACGCTCCCCCTGCCTGAGTCTGTGAGGACCCCAGCAGCCCCAGCCCGTCCTGAGAGAGCTTCTGCTTTGTCCTAACTCCACACTCGGCCTCTTCCTGGGCCCTGGCACCCCTCGTCAGCGTGGGCTTCCGGGTCAGCACAGGTGGGACCGTTAGCCCCAGCACGACAACAGCACGCTGAGGAGGGTTGGAACTCATCATCGGGGACGAGGTCCCTAAAGACGAGCTGCTGTTGACCAAGGTGCACTTGTTGTCGGGACCCCTGAAGGGAGAGGTCCCCAGGCCTCCCAGAGCTGCTTGGAGGAGGAGGCTGGAGGGGGCGCTCGCTCGCCCTGCAGCCAGCACAGCTGTCGTGTGGCAGCCCCAGGCTGGGGACTGCTGCCCACCTTGGTGCTGGAGTACCCTGAACTGGGCAGAGCCACATGAACCTGGGCCTCAGCAGAGCCCTCCTGTCTGTCCCTGGATTCTGGGAATGTTTCCTACTCTGTAGGGAGCCCACTGGGGTGGGCGGGGGACAGAGAAGCCTGGCTTGAATCCCCTGTGGACAGTCAGCTGTGTGACCTGGGTCCAAGTGCCTCAACCTCTCTGGGCCTTGCCACCTAATTCACAGGGGCCTGCAGTAAGTAATTCACAGCGGATCCAGGGAAGCCCTTGACACACGGCCTGCAGTAAGTGGGGTCTGCCGTTGTGACTGTCGGACTCACTGTTTACCAAGGTGACACAAGTTCCATTCTGAATGGAAGAGAAGCCGAAGGGCTTCAGAGAAAGCAGCGTCCTCCCTCTGTCCAGCTCCGGTGTCCTCTGCACCCCAACATGCCGTCGTTACAGCACACGGCGTCTGGCTGGGAGGGATGCGGAGGCCCCCGCACAGACAGGGAAACCGAGGCCCACAGAAGCAGAGTCCAATCTGCACTAGGAGTTGGTGGCTGCTGACGGTGGCCTGCGTTATTGGACTCCATGTGTGGCTGCCCCAAGGAGAGACTGATGACCTGAATGTCGTGGTCAGACATTAAGGGGGGGGTGTGGAGTCAATGTCCGGCATTCAGACTGGTCTGAGCTGCTCTGGGTGGGGCACTGAGCCGCCAGCAGGTCACACTGCCCCCCCCCAGGGGCCCTGTTGGCTCAGGGGGAACTAGTGTTGGGGGACTGAGACCCAGGAGAGCTGGGCCAGGCCAGTGCCCACCTGTGGCTCTCCTGGATCTGCCCAGAGGAGTCCACTTCCAGTCCCTGGCTGGGGAGGAGGGACAGGCCTGTCCCAGGTGCTGCGGGATGGTGGCTGGAGCGACGAGGTCCCAGCCTGGTGGCCGCAGTCGGACCTCCCTCCAGGTTTGGCTTTGTGAGTCCCCAGCAGCCTGGAGGGCGGGGGAGGCCGAGCACATGGGGCCAGCAGGACAGAGACCCAGAGCGGGGTCCAGGGGCTTGCCCCCTCCACCCATGCCCATCCCAACCAATGATCAGTCCCCATTCTTCAGGAAAGCACCCAATTTGCTTTAAGGGACACTCCCCCTTCCCAACCGGGAAGCCGTGGTGGCACCAGCTAGCCGACCCCTGCTCAACCCGTCTCTCCCAGGATTGAAGGGTGCAGAGGGCATGGGCTGCAGACTCTCCCTGGATCTTGGACTCCTGGCCCTGCCCCTCCTCCTCTGCAGTCCAGCTGCTGGGCTCTTCACAGTCCCTTAGAACCTGCCACCAGCTGCCTCTGATCCCTATTGCTGAGACCCTGGAGCCCTCGTGACTGGAGAAGGGCACCCCGTGGCTGGCCTCACCTACTTTCGGGCCCTTCTGATAAATCCCCTTCCTTGCCTCCTGGCTCAGGGTGCAGCGAGGACGTCCCCAGGCAGTGTCGGCGAGGCTGGGAACGGCAGGTCTGCTGAGGGTGCAGCTGGGCTTCTTTTCCACCCCTGCCCTGGGCAGGCCTGAGCTCGGCTCACTGCGGCCCCCGTGGGCACGCGGGAGGCTGGTGGGCAGCTTCTCTGAGGCCGTCCCTGCAGCCTGGGTGGCTGCTGGGGAAGGTAGACTGCAGAGAGGGCATTTCTTCCCAGACCCTGCGGACA